>NC_141534.1:219127500-219410000 GCF_021556685.1 Rattus norvegicus
CCTATAACTTGGTATGGGGATGCGTGGAGGACCCTACTGAAGTTGAGAATTTCAAATCTTCAGATTCTCAATGGTTTACTCCACCTGAGGAAGTAGTACCCTCAGCCCCACCCCTTGAAATAATGCCTCTTTCACATGAGGAAATTAATCCTTCAGAGTTTGATAAACCAGCAGTGACTTTCTTTTCTTTTTTCTTTTATTGGATTTTTTTGTTTACATTTTAAGTGTTATCACCTATCCCAGTTTTCCCTCCAGAAATCTGGTATCCCATCTTCCCTCTCCAAGCTTCTATGAGGGTGCTTCCCCATGCACTGACTCCATCGCACCTCCCCAACCTGACGTTCCCCTACACTGGGGCATCAAGCCTTGACAGAACCAAGAGCTTCTCCTCCCATTGATACCCAACAAGGCCATTCTCTGCTACATAGGCAAATGGGGCCATAGGTCCATCCCTGTGTACTCTTTGGATGGTGGTTTAGTCCCTGGGAACTCTGGAGATCTGGTTGGTTGATATTGCTGTTCTTCTTATGGGGTTGCAAACACCTTCAGCTGTTTCAGTCTTTTCTCTAACTCCTCCATTGGAGAACCTGTTCTCAGGTCAATGATTGGCTACAAGCATCCACCTCTGTATTTCTCAGGTTCTGGCAGAGCCTCTCAGGAGACAGCTATATCAGGCTCCTGTCAGCATGCACTTCTTGGTATTCACAATATTATCTGGGTTTGGTATCCAGCAGTGACTTCCCATGAAGAAAATGCCAGACAAGACAATGTTGATGTTTCTCAAGGCCCACCAATAGTTTCTTCTAGACCCATAACCAGACTCAAGGTAAAACAGGCCCCTAGAGAAGAGGTAGAAAGTGTAGTCCATGAGGAAGTGCGCTACACTACTAAGGAGTTTGCTCATTCAAGTAGAAGTCTGGGAAATATGTGTGAGAACGGATTTTAAGGATGTGGGATAATGGTGGAAGGTACATAAAACTAGATCAGGCTGAGTTTATTGACATGGGCCCTCTGAGTGGAGATTCTAGGTTTAATATGGAATCTAGTGAAAGACCCCTGGAGTGGGGAGACCCTCACTCAAGTCTCGGGATGACGTGACCCCCCAAGAACTCACACAAGACTGTCCTTGTCGTAATCACATGAGGTTTATCAATAGGAACCAGTGCACTGGGGTCGAGACTCATATCCCATGCAGGGACAGTGGAGTGCGACCCCGAGAGGCTGGGAGAAAGGGTATTTAAAGGGAGAAACCACAACCCGAGGGGGCAGGAATGGCGTCATTGGAAAGTGTGAAGAATACCAGTGAAAAATCACAAGGAGAAACTCCCTGTTTCTCAAGATTGTTTAACTTTATGGTCTGCTAGCTCCTGGGAGAAGCTGCTCCCTGCTTCTCAAGATTGTTTGCTAAGATTCTAATCTAATTTGATGGTCAGCTAGTTCTTGGGAGAAAGCTGTCGAACCGGCCGATGTAATTACCCATTCTATGGTCCTAGGAGAAGGTTCCTGGAACGTACAATCCCAGGGCCTAACCGGTTTCTTTCTTCTGCTCTAAACTTTGAGTCTAGGGGGGCAACTTTAAAACTTTTACCTTTCACTAGCACAGTTAAAAAAGGTGTCAGAAGTTTGTTTGAATGGTTGGCTGAAGCATTTATCAAATGATGGCCTACTGAAAAGGAGTTGGAGAGGCCTGATAGCCCTTGGCTTAATGTTGATGAGGGACTTTAAGGCTCAGGAAAATTGCAATGCTAGAGTGGATATGTTGTGTAAAACCTACTCCTCCACAATGGGAAGGCCCAGAAGATATGCCCTTCATGAACTCTGTAAGACGCAAACTGGTGAGAGGGGCACTAGCACATTTGAAGGGTTTTGTTCTTACCCTTTTTTTTTGTGCCAGACCTTAGGGTTGGAGATACTGCTGCTCAATTAGATAAATTAAATGCAATGGGTTTAATTGGGCCCCGAGGTAACAAGGGCCAGGTAGCAGCATCGAATTGCCAGAGACAAGGTGATCGTAGTTATTATTATGGACAGCGTAGACAAAAATGTTTATAATTACATAGCCCATAATGGCCAGCACAGGAGAGGTGAAATTTATAATATCATGACTCATTCAGGTCTTTGGTACTGACTAATCAGTCATGGTATCTCCAGGCATGAAATAGATAGGGAGCCTACTGCTTATCTGTTTGATCTGTATAAGCAGAAAAATTCTCAAACAAGTGAAAGAAAGGCTACATTGGATAATGGCAAAAGGCAATCGTGGCCAGTGAATAAGTTTCCAGACCAGTTTGTAGACCCAGAGCCCCTTGAATGAAGGGGTGGCCAGGTTCCCCTGAGGAAGTATCTTGATAAGACACCTAAACGTTTGCTGTTAGTCATTCTCCAATTCTTCCCCAGAGGGACCTACAGCCTTTTATGAGGGTAACTGTACACTGGGGTAAAGGAAATAATCAGACTTTCCGGGGTCTATTGGATACTGGTTTTGAATTGATGCCGATCCCAGGAGACCACAAGAAACATCATGGCCCTCCAGTTAAAGTAGGGGCTTATGGAGGGCAGGTGACTAATGGAGTTTTGACTGATGTTCGACTCACACTAGGTCCAATAGGTTCCCAAACACATCCTGGGGTCATTTCCCCAGTTCCAGAATGTATAATTGAGATAGATATACTTAGAAGTTGGCAGAATTCTCACATTGGTTCCCTGGCCTGTAGAGCGAGGGCTATTATGGTTGGAAAGGCTAAATGGAAGCCTTTAGAACTGCCCTTGCCAAAGAATATAATATCATATTCCTGGAAGAATTGCAGAAATTACTGCCACTATCAAGGACTTGAGAGATGCAGGGTGGTGGTTCCCACCACATCTCCTTTAACTCTATCTGGCCAGTGCAGAAGAAAGATGGATCATGAAAAATGACAGTTGACTATCGAAAAATAAATCAGGTAATAACTCCGATTGCAGTTGTTGTACCAGATGTAGTTTCATTACTTGAGCAAATTAACATATCTCCTGGTACCTTGTATGCAGCTGTTGACCTAGCAAATGCCTTCTTTTCATAAGGACCACCAGATGCAATTTGCTTTCAGTTTGCAAGGCCAGCAGTATACCTTTACTGTTTTGCCTCAAGGATATATTCACCCTCCTGCCCTGTGTCATAACTTAGAAGAGACCTTGATCATTTGTCTCTTCCACAAAATATCACACTGTTACACTATATTGATGACATAATGCTGATTGGACCAAGTGAGCAGGAATTAGCAACCACTTTGGACTCATTGTTAACACATATGCATATCAGAGGATGGGAAATAAATTCAACCAAAATTCAAGGATCATCTACATCAGTGAACTTCTTAAGAGTCCAGTGGGGCATGTAGAGCTATTCCTTCTAAGGTGAAAGATAAGTTATTGGATCTAGCCCCTCCCACCACCAAGAAAGAAGCACAACCTTTAGTGGGTCTATTTGGATTCTGGAGACAGCACAGTCTTCACTTGGGTGTGTTACCCAGGCCCATTTACCAAGTGACTCAGAAAGCTGCTAGCTTTGTGTGGGGCCTGGAACAGGAGAAGGCTCTTCAACAGGTCCAGGCTGCTGTGCAGGCTGCTCTACCATTTGAACCATATGATCCAGCTGACTCGATGGTACTTCAGGTGTCGGTGGCAGACAGAGATGCTGTTTGGAGCCTCTGGCAGGCCCCTGTAGGTGAATCTCAGAAGAGTCCTTTAGGATTTTGGAGCAAAGCTCTACCACCCTCTGCAGACAACTATTCTCCCTTTGAAAAACAGCGCTTGGCCTGTTAGTGAAAACTGAACGTTTGACAATAGGACACCAAGTTACCATGCAACCTGAACTGCCCATCATGAGCTGGGTGTTATCAGACCCTTCAAGTTATAAAGTAGGAGGTGCACATCAGCAGTCTATTATCAAATGGAAATGGTATATACATGATTGGGCCCAGGCAGGTCCTGAAGGCACAAGCAAGTTACATGAAGAAGTTGCTCAAATGCCTATGGTCCCCACTCCTGTTACAATGCCATTTGCTGCTAAGCATGCAAGGGGTGCTCCTTATGATTGGCTGACTGAAGAATAGAAGACTAGGGCCTGGTTTATTGATGGCTCTGCACATTATGCTGGCACCACCCAGAAGTGGACAGCTGCAGTTTTAAAACCCCTTTCTGGGACAATTCTAAAAGATACATGTGAAGGAAAATCTTTATAGTGGTCAGAACATCGGGCAGTACACATGGCATTGCAGTTTGTTTGGATGAAGAAATGGCCAGATGTATGATTGTTCACTGACTCATGGGTTGTAGCCAATGGATTGGCTGGATGGTCAGGTTCTTGAAAAGATCACGATTGGACAATTGGTGAGAAAGGCATCTGGGGAAGAAGTATGGGGATAGATCTCTCCAAATGGGCAAAGGATGTGGCGATATTTGTGTCCCATGTAAATGGTCACCAAAAGTGACTTCAGCTGAGGAGGAGTTCAATAATCAAGTGGATAAGATGACCCGTTCTGTGGACAGTCAGTCTCTTTCCCCAGCCATCCCTGTCATTGCTCAATGGGCACATGAACAAAGTGGCCGTGGTGGCTGACATGGAAGTTATGCTTGGGCTCAACAACATGGACTTCCCACTCACCAAGGCTGACCTGGCTACAGCTGCTGCTGAATGACAGTTCTGCCAACAGCAGAGACCAACACTGAGCCCCAGATATGGCATCATTCCTCGAGGTGACCAGCCAGCAACCTTGTGGTGGCAGGTTGACTACATTGGACCACTTCCTCCATGGGAAAAACAAAGTTTTGTTCTTACTGGAGTAGATACTTACTCTAGTTGTGGATTTGCCTTTCCTGCACATATTGCTTCTGCCAAAACCACCATCTGTGGAATTATAGAATGCCTTATCCATCATCATGTTACCCCATACAGTATTGCTTCTGACTGAGGAACTCATTTCACAGCCAGAGAAGTAGGACAGTGGGCCCATGATCATGGAGTCTACTGGTCTTACCATGTTCCCCATCATCCTGAAGCAGCTGGTCTGATAGAAAGATGGAATGGCCTTTTGAAGATGCAGTTACAGCACCAATTAGGTAGCAGCAGCAGGGAGGGCTGGGGCAGAGTTCTAAGAAGACAGTATATGCTTTGAATCAGCATCCCTATATATGGTACAGATTCTCCCATAGCCAGAATCCATGGGTCCAGGAATCAAGGGGTGGAAAAGCAAATAGTTCCACTCACTATCACTCCTAATGACACTCTAGGAAATTTTTTGCTTCTTGACCCCACATCTTTAGGTTCTTCTGGCCTAGAAGTTTTGGTTCCAGAAGGGCAAGTGCTCCTACCAGGAGCCACAACAAACATTCCATTGAACTGGAAGCTCAAACGGCCCCCCACCCCAGTCATTTAGGGCTTCTAATGGCCTTAAACCAATAGGCTAAAAAAGGAATAGCAGTGTTAGGAGGGGTGATAGATCTGGATTACCATGGGGAAATGGGATTGCCTCTCCATAATGGAGGTAAAACGGATTATGTCTGGAGTGCTGGAGATGGCTTAGGGTGTCTCTTGGTTCTACCATGTCCTGTGATTAAAGTTAATGATTAAAGTTAACAGCCTAATCAAAGCAGGATGACAAAGGACACAGACCCATCAGGAATGAAGGAATGGGTCACTCCCTCAGGAAAAGAGCCAATACCTGCTGAGGGGCTTGCAGAGGGTGGAGGAAATACAGAGTGGGTAGTAGATGAAGGTAGCTATAAATACCAGCTAAGGCCATGTAGCCAGTTGCAGAAACGAGGATTATAAAGTAATATGAATGCATCTTCTGTTTTACTTCGTTAAGAACACATTTGTCTATCTCCCAATTTCTTTAACATCAATTGGTATTTAAGTTTTGATACTTAGGAACATTCCCAAGGGACATGGCCCCATTGTAAATTACAAATGCATTTGCGATTGTACGAGGAATAGTTATATCATGTTAGGCATATTCGTGACCTTGTTATTATTTCATGTGGACAGGAGATATTTGTGTCAAGTTGACAAGGGGTAGATTGTAGTGGCTATTCCTGGTTGCCCTTGACTATATCTGGAATGAACTACAATCCAGAATTGGAAGGCTCACCTGTGATCCTGATCTTGAGGCTGGGAGATACAAATTCATGACCTGGATCTTAATATGGAGATCTTGAGGCAAACTGGCTATGAATTCCAGGAGCTTAAGGCAAAGAGATCTCTGAGTTCAAGGTCACCTGAGACAAAGCAAGTCCCAGACCCGGGCATGGTGGTATACACCTTAATCTGGGACACAACTTCTTCTGGAGATTTACATAAGGACACTGAAAGAAGGAAGAGTCTCTCTCTCTCTCTCTCTCTCTCTCTCTCTCTCTCTCTCTCTCTCTCTCTCTCGCTCTCTCTCTCTCTCTCTGTTTCTTTGTCTCTCCCCCCCCTCTTTTTATTTTGCCTACCTGCCTCGTGGAACTGAGCCACTGCTAGATCCTTGGACATCCATTCACAGGTGCTGCTGATCATTGTTGGAGAGTTGGACTATAGACTGTAAATCATCAACCAATTCTCTTGCTACATAGAGACTACCCATAAGTTCTGTGACTCTAGAGAACCCTGACTAAGAAAGCAACCAACAAATTGGGAAAATATTTTTACCAATCCTACATCTGTTAGAGGGCTAATATCCAATATGCAAAGAACGCAAGAATTTGACTCCAGAGAGCCAAATAACCCTATTAAAAATGGGGTATGGAGCTAAACAAAACATTCTAAGCTGAGGAATATTGAATGGCTGAGAAGTACCTAAAGAAATGCTCAACATCCTTAGTCATCAGGGAAATGCAAATCAAAACAACCTGGAGATGCCACCTCATACCAGTCAGAATAGCTAAGATAAAAAATTCAGGTGACAACAGATGCTGGCAAGGATGTGGAAAAAGAGGAACACTCCTTTGTTGTTGTTGGGATTGCAAACTGGTACAACCTCTCTGGAAATCAGTCTGGAGGTTCCTGTGAAAATTGAACATTGCACTACCTGAGGACCCAGCTATACTTCTCCTGGGTATATACCCAAAAAAATGTTCCAACGTACAACAAAGACACATGCACCACTATGTTCATAACAGCCTTATTTATTCCTGAAGCTGGAAAGAACACAGAAAATGTAGTACACCTACACAATGGAGTACTAATCACCTATCAAAAACAGTGACTTCATGAAATTCGTAGGAAAATGGATTGAACTAGAAAACATCATCCTGAGTGAGGTAACCCAATCACAAAAAATCACACACATGGTATGCACTCACTGATAAGTGGATATTAGCCCAAAAGCTTGAATTTGCCCAAGATACAATCCACAGACCACATGAAGCTCAAAAAGAAAGAAGACCAAAGTAAGATGCTTCAGTCCTTCTTAAAAGAGGGAACAAAAATATTTATAGGAGGGGATAAAGTTTGGAGCAGAGACTGAAGGAATGGCCAGATCCAGCATATATATATATATATATATATATATATATATATATATATATATATATATATATATATATATATACAGCCACCAAGCCTAGATAATATTGATGAAGTCAAGAGGTGCATGCTGACAGGAGCCCTGATATAGCTGTCTCCTGAGAGGCACAGCCAGAGCATGTCAAATACAGAGGCGAATGCTAGCAGCAAACCATTGACCTGAGAATGGGAACCCTGTTAGAGGAATTAGAGAAAGGATTAAAGGAGCTGAAGGAACTTGCAATCCCATAGGAACAGCTATACCTATCAACCAGAGCTCCCAGGGACTAAACCACTACCCAAAGACTATATACATGGACAGAACCATGGCTCCAGATGCATATGTAGCAGAGGATGGTCTTGGGCACCAATGGAAGGAGAAGCCCTTTTTCTTGCCAAGGCTGGACCCCACAGTGTAGGGGAATGTCAGGATGGGCAGGAAGGGGGGGTGGTTGGGGAAGGGGAACACCCTTATTGAAGAAGGGGAAGGGGATGGAATAAGGGGCTTATAACTGGGAAACTAGGAAAGGAAATAACATTTGAAATATAAATAATAAGTATCAAAAAAGGGAAAGTGCAAATTTATTATCAAAACCCAATCCATGCAAGACACAATACTGAGGATAACAAAAGACAGATGGTTACATGCAAGGAGTGTAATTTATTAGTACAAGACATTGAAACCTTCACATTAAGCAGGGAAAATTAGTTCATCTAGTTTCCCAATGGGATACCAGGAAAATACTTTTCCAGCCATCCTCTCACGCCACATCTAAATAAAATTTGTACCTGGAAATAAACAGAAAGCAAAGAAGAAAGGTGAAAAAAAGAGGGTCAAGGCAGCTCTGCATTATTGCTAACAAACCAAGAGTCCAGGGAGGACACTGTGGAAAGACAGGAGGGGAAATGCAAAGTGTGTTCAGGAAAATAACATCGAATATGCATATTAGTGGAAACTCCAAATTCAAGTGAATAAACTCTGAGTCCATTCAACAATGTGTCTCAACTCAATAGCTCTTTAGAACTCTCTGTGGTCAGAAAGAAGCACATTGGGTCATATCTCTGCCTGGCTTAACTTCTGATGATTTAGAATTGTGGCCTTCATTTTCCTTTTCATGGGAAACTAGAAGAGAGCCAGGGCAGAAGTGGGTAAGAAATATTGGAAACAGGAGGTTCACAGGCTCCTGGCAGAGCCAGAAAATTTGGCTGAGAGATGCATCCTGGCAATACTTTTCTCCTAATGGGGTTGTTTCCAGCTTCCTTCTTCCTATCTGGTATTTTTATTTAGCAACATTCCCCATAGCAGTCAATAGAGAGAGTGTCCATTTATTATACAAACAATTACTTCAGCAAAGACCCCAGCAAGTCTAGAGGTAGAGTTTAATCCTCCTTTTCTAGAGCCACAATTTTCCTTGTTAGTATGCCACAATAGTGTCACATTTTGAGAAGAAGGCACCTATCCCAGGCACTGTCTACAAATGAACTCAGATCAGCAGTGGATTCCTGAGCCAACCTATAAATGATGTCCTGTTTTGCCCCATCCATATGTTCCCCACCCAATGTCAGGTCAACTTCATTTGTGCCCTTCTGAGAATGTAAAGCAAAATAAACATACCAGTGCTCCTGCCACTTTAAGTCTGTCTCCGTATCTCATCTGGTCTACACATCGCTTCACCTCCAGTTTTGCTTTAACAGCCTCGGCAGGGACAGAATATTGCTCAAGTTCCTTCCTCAGGTTTTCCTTACTTCCTAGAACGAAGGCCGCGCTTTCACGCAAAACAGCATCACAGACATTGCCAGCATTAGCTAGAAGGTGTAAGGAGAAAGAAAAAGAGTTTATTTAATAAAAATTACTTATTTTGTTTTGTTGCCCAGACAGGATTTCTCTGTGTATCCCTGTCCTAGAACTCACTATGTAGACCAGGATGGCTTTGAACTCACAGAGATCTGCCTGCTTCTGCCTCCTGAGTGCTGGGATTAAAGGAGTTTGCTACTGCCATCCAGCTACTTTCCATTTTTAATTATTTTTCCATGAACCTGCAGATTTGGGATTTCATATTTAACAGGATAACTAGATATAGTGGCCAGCTAATGTGACTGCTGATGCAAAACTGTAAATTCCTGAACATTATAAAGCAAGGAACTGAAGAAAAAGTATTGTGGAATCTCTGTTTCTGTAATTTAGGCCACATCTGCAACTCCACATAAAACCTTCAACTGAGCCTGTGTCCTGCCTATATAAGATGCTCAGGAATAAAGAGAAAGAAGAGATTGAGGAAATGGGCAACAAATGACTGGTCCAACCTAAGATAGATATCATGTAAAAGAGCCAATTCCTGACACTATTAATGATACTCTTTTATGCTCGCAGACAGGAGCCTGGTATAACTGCCTTCTGAGAGGCAGATGAAAACAAATGCTGAAACCCACAGCCAAACATCAGCCAATGTTTGGGGAATCTTTTGAATGGTTGGGCATAGAATTCAGTAAGGTCAAGGACACCACAAGAAACCTTACAGAGTCAACTAACTTGTGCCCATGGTGACTCACAGACACTGAACCACCAACCAAAGAGCATTCAAAGGTTGGACCTAGGCCTCCTACACATTTGTAGCAGATTGACAGCTTGGTCCTCGTGTGAATCCTTTAACAATTGGTATACAGGCTGTGTGTGACTCTGTTGCCTGCCATTTGATCCCTTTCCCCTTACTGGTCTTCTTGGTTGGGCCTCAGTGGGAGAGGACATGCTTAGGTGTGCTGTGACAGGATGTCCCATGGGGGAGTGATACTGAAGGGGTATCCCCCTTCTCTGTGGAGAAGGTAGGGAGCATGGGGAGTAATGGATGGAAGAATTTATAAGTGTAGACTGAGTTGAGAGGAAGAAGTGGGCAGGGAAGGGCAGCCCTGAATCAGGATAGTAAGTAAATAAATATCTATTTTTTAAAGTTTGAGGTTTGACTGCATCTTCTGTAGCATATTTTGCGAGTCTTGGATAGTTTAGAAAGGAATTTTTGTATCATCCAACTTTATATGAATATTAGAATTATAATTTTACAAAACAGGAAAAGTAAAAAGTAAGAAAACTGCTTATGTGTAGGTGGTCTTTTGAAAAATGACAGGATCATGTGAGGGCATCAGATACAGCTCAAGGTAAAAAGCTAAAATAACACAGTTCAACAGTTTTGCTGCACACCAGAGCACATCTGAGAATCTGGAAAAATCTTTGCTTTTACACAATAATGATCAGATTCACTTCTAGGGAGGCTGACAGTGCAAACTGACACCTACCTTAGGGATTCTAAAGATCTACAAGTGTTGAGTAGAACTGAAGAAATCAAGTTTACCAATCTCGATTCCACATTTCCCTAAAGGTTTTTACACATGGAAGGACCCTTGGCTCTAGCTGCATATGTAGCGGAGGATGGCATCATAGGAGAAAAAGCCCTTGGTCCTGTGAAGGCTCATTTCCCTAATGTAGGGGAATGCTAGGGTGTTGAGGTGGGAGTGGGTGGGTGACAGTGTGTGGGTGGGAGTGGGAGCATCCTCACAGAAGCAGGGGGAGGGGAGAAGGAGTATGGAGAGGAGGAAAGGAGATAACATTTGAAATGTAAATAAATAAAATATCCAAGAAAAATAAAATTTTTGAAAATTTAAAAAATAAAAGAAATACTGAGAATCCAAGAACTGAGGAAAGAAAAAGCACATTGTTCCTACTAAGAATTATATAAAAATGCATAAAACCATTTTACAGATAGCATCACCAAACTAGGTACAGGTAAATGTTCATTAATATTTTATTGTAGTTTTTCTTCTGAACAGTAGTGTTTATCTAAAATCCTTATTATAAATAAAAATTTGTCTGGAAAATATAAAAAAATCCAAGTCTCCATAGATGGCCTTATCTGACCTTAGACCCAAGTTCCTCATGTTTCACATCACCTAGCTTAGATCACAGAAATGTGCCCCCAGACCCAGTTTTCCCAGAGATATGTCAATACTATACTTAAGAGATCCTAAATAGGGTCTGATGTGAGCTTTAAGCAGAATCCATTAGACTATAGGGAAATGTTGTAGGCTATAGTATGAAGGGTAGCTAGGCAGACAGGAGAGATACAGAAAGGAAAAAAAGTAACTGCCTGTGAAACTTGGTTCATTTTGAAGGCACAGATTATGTAGGAATGTTCTGTTTGCATGCAAATGGATTGTTAATTTTATTAATTTAAGAACAATATACATTTTACTGGTAATGACTGCACCATTTCTATTCCCTCAGGAGACTGATGAGGAAACACAGACATGCTTATTCTCATCCTGTTGAGCATAGTTTCAATGCACTGTTCACAGATTCAGAAAACATTGACAGTTAGGGACAGAAAGCTCTCTCAAGTCACCTTCCAAGACATAAAAAAGTGAAAAATAACACAGTAAACAGAAAACCTCTAATGAAAATAGTTCCTGACCTTTGTTCATAATGGTCTTTTTGGTTGCCCACCCAGTCAAGTTCCCTAAACAGTTGAAAATTAGCTGAATGTATCTGGAAGGTTTTGGGTTTTTTTGAGAGTTAATAAAAGATGTTGGGAGGAATTTTAGATTATTGATCTTTTCCTTACCTGTACCTTATCACACATAAACTTACCAATTCTTCAACGAGGCAAATTTACCAGTGGACATGGATGGATAATCATAATACTCACTTTCATAGCAACAAACAACCAGAATGATCAGAAGAAGACGCGGGCTCAGCCTCATGGTGCTCAGTTTGCTTTTAGACTTAGCAAATGGTGAGCAAGTGGACTATCAGAGTCCATGGGGACCGAGGATATTTATACATAGTGAGGCGTATGGTTCTGCCCTCAGGCAAGTGGCAGGGCACAAAGCCTGGTTTAAGCCCTCCTTCTGGGTCACTTAAGGATGATTCCCTGCCCACCTGCCATCCTGTTGGGCTAGAGCCCAAAGGAATAGCCTCATGGAAACACCATTGTTCCTTCCAGCAACCTTTCCCCTTCACCAGGAAGCAACTGTAATAGTTCAGTTTACTTTTAAACTTTTGATTATCGTGCTTGAGTGCTCTCCTTCTCAACAGGCAAGGTGGCTTCTGACAACAGGGTGACATTCTCCAGGGCACCGAACCTACAATGAGAATGAGAGTTTTGCATTTGGACCTTGCCAAAACTCATCCAACCCTCAGCATCAAACTATTTAAAATATCAGGAAGATCCCAAAGGAAAAAAACCTCAGTGCAAAAAGCAAAATTAATTCCAAAGTATTTAAGGAAAGAAATACTGAATACATAAATGAAAAAAATAGAGCAAAAAGCATAGAAAACGTAAGTAAGGCAAAGACACAGTTCTTCCAAACTATGAACACACTAGAGAAATACACATTTAGACTAATGTACAGACAGATGGACAAAAACTGAACGAAATTGACATAAGAAGGGAGCCATTACCTGTTATCCCCTAGGAAGAAAATGCAAAGGATTGGCCTAGGCCTTATGATCAACTTCATATCAAGAAATGTGATAACACAGAAGCAGGACCATTTCTGAACATGGATATTCTACCAAGATGGACTCATGAGGAATTTTAAAAACCAGAATAGATTACATTATGTTATTGGGGTATATATGTGACAAAAATTACCATACCATGGACAACAAGGCCAGGACAAAATGGATTTCCTACTGAATTCTACTAAACATTTAGAGAACTAAGATTATTTATTGTTCTTTTATTACAAAGCTTCATTTTAGGGAATTGTTCCTAAAACATGCTAAGAGGCCAGTATTTCTCAGATCAGAAATCACATAAAGGTACATGCAAACACACACACACACACACACACACACACACACACACGAAACCCACAAAACTCCAGTATCCTTGGTGAACATACTTTCAAACATCATCATCAATTTTCAGCAAACAAAATCCAACAATACATTGGGAAGGTTAGTCACCATTATCAACAGAGTTGTAAGAATGAGTCTGTATGTGCAGATCAATACACATGATATGCGACATCAGCTTAATGAAGAAGAAAAGCCCCTTAATCTTCTTACTGGATGAAGACAGAACAGCATATAAAACTTAGCAAGAACATTTTACATGCTGGCAAAATGATTCAGTGAAGAAAGTTGCTTACCACCAAGCCAAATGACCTGACTTTTCATCCCTGTAATCTACATGGTGAAAGGAGAGAACTGAGATGCATTGTTTGTCCTCTGACCCTCAATTGTTTACAGTGATATATGCATGCTGACAAATGCACCCAAAAATAAAAATAAATAATGTGATAATAACTTTTCAGACTAATAATTTTATTGTAAAAACATAAAATTAATTATGCATTCAAAAATGTACCTCATTATGAAAAGATTGCTTATAAGCCAAGGACAAACGTTACCCTGAATGAATAGCTGAAAGCTGTCTTGTCACATCTTGTAACAAAGAGTTTCCACGTTCTGTGTTTATTCACAATGTGAGTGTCCTACCCATAGCAACCATACCCAGAAAATTCAGAGACAGCCATAGTGGATAGAGGACAAAATACTGTCACTGTCTGAAGATGTCATATTCTTATAGATTCTACCAAATAAAGTTACAGTTTATAAATCAACTAAGCAGGGCTCCTATTTATGAACGACCTCATAAAGCAGTAGAATTAGTAAATGCTAAGAGCCAAGTTTTCTGATTTATAGACTAAGGATTGATTCTATTCTTAAACTATAAAAACAATAAAGTATCAGGATAAAATTTAACTGAAGATTAAAGAACATTTTTTTTAAAAAAAGCTGCTGGGTTGTGACAGTGTACACCTTTAATCCCAGGATTTGGGAGACAGGCAGGCAGATTTTTGTGAATTCAAGACCAGCCGGTCTATAGAGTGAGTTCCAGAAAAGCCAGGGCCACACAGAGAAACCATGTCTCAATCAGTCAGTCAGTCAAAATCAATCAATCAAATCAATCAACCAAAAAAACACTAAAAAATAAAAATAAATATATAAAGGTGTAGAACAGGACATGGCAGCAGGGGTGAAGTGATGTGTTCCTCTCTTGGACAGAAGACCACACCCTTGCATTTTCAGGCCAGGGCTCATCTGTATTGTCCATGCATGCTGACCAATCAGTTTTTGATTCCTTCCTCCAAAGACTGCACTGTTATAATAAATATTCTTGCTACCCTTTTCCAGGAATGTTGCTGGGAGGCAAGTGGCTTACCAGGGTGCCTACCATCTACTTGATGTTGCAAAATGGTGTCTACTCATGGTGTTGAATATTTCCAAGAAACATACTTCTTAATATCTCTTAACATCAATGGACTCAATTCCCCAATAAAAAGACTAATAGACTGGATATGTAAACAGGACAAGGCATTTTGCTCCATATAGGAAACACATTTCAGTGACAAAGACAGACACTACTTCAGAGTAAGAGGCTGGAAAACAACTTTCCAAGCAAATATTCCCAAGAAAGAAGCTGGAGTAGCCATTCTAATATCAAATAAAATCAACTGTCAACCAAAGTTATCAGAAAAGATAAGGAAGGATACTTTATATTCATCAATAGAAAAAATTGACCAAGATTAACTCTTACTCCTAAATATCTATGCTACAAATGTAAGGTGACCTACATTCATTAGCTCAAAGCACACATTGCGCATCATCCAATAATAGTGGGAGATTTCAACACCCCACTCTTATCAATGGACAGATCATGGAAACAGAATCTAAACAGAGACACAGAGAAACTAACAGAAGTTATGAACCAAATGGAATTAACAGATATCTATAGAATATTTCATCCTAAAACAGCACACCTCATGGTATCCTCTCCAGAATTGGTCACAAAACACGCCTGAACAGATACAAGAAGATTGAAATGATCCCATACATTCTATTAGATCACTATGGACTAAGGCTCATCTTCAATAACAACAAAAACAACAGAAAGCCCACATACACATGGAAGCTGAACAATGCTCTACTCGATGATAACTTTGTCAAGGAAGAAATAAAAAAATTAAAGACTGTTTAGAATTTAATGAAAATGAAGGCACAACATGTGGTTCTGGAACCTTAAACCCTACCTATGTCTCTTCTACCCAGTTATTGACTATCAATGTCTTTATTCACCAATCAGAAATAATTTGAGGGCAAGGTCACATCATGTCACTTGGGTCAATATGCAGGTGATCTCATCTTTTGAGCAACCAGGCCTTGGACACTGCACCTAGCATCACAATACATAACAACAGACCAAACCTCAACACCAACCAGCACAGCTAATGCTCTCAGTTCACATAAGGTACAAACCTATAATCTGGCAGCCCTAACTGATTAGAAAGTGTCTCTCACCCTCAATGGCCAGTCAAAGCAACAAGCAATAGCCAAAAAAGGGAAAGGCTATTTTTTCACATGGCTACACTGGGGAAAAGGATATAGGGGTCCAGTGATGCCCAATTTCATTTTCTTGAGGGTTCTACATGAGATTTAGGCTTAAATGAAGGGGCAAAGGTATGCATAACTAAGAAGTCTTGGTTCAGACTGTGAGCTTGTCCATCACTGATTCATTACTGTCTGGCTCCTCCTCCCCTACAAAGGTCTCTAACAAGCTTTAGAGCTGTGTGACATCCTTTCAGGGGAGATAAGCTTTCCCTCCAGCCAGAATCTGACCTCATTCACCTTTTTCCTAGCATGAGACACCTACAAAAGTTCCAATTCCTTGGTTGTCATGGACACCCTCTCTCATCCTGCCACACTAACCCCTGTGTCCCCAGCCCCTGTCCCCAACCCCATAATCCCACCCTACCTCACTCTCTACTCCGTTCCCTTCTCCCCAAACCCAGCCTTGAAATGATTAAACCTGTTATTCTACCCAACCTGTAACCTTAAGGGCAAATGGTTCTGTACTGCCTGCTCCAGGAATGGCAATCATGCCTTTGTTTCAGACCATTATGACTGTTAGCATATAGACTGCAGGCTATCCTGCTGGCCTGCCTTTGGAGACCTAATAATTGCTAACCATCATAACCTGCCTTAGTTGCCACTTGCACCAGTGTGGGCTGCATATAAAAGAGAACTCTAGATCTCTCCCTTTTTTTTTTACCAGACAGGTCTCTCTCTCCCTGTCTGTCCTTCTCTGCGTTCCCCTCCCTTCTCTGCCCTCATGACTATGCTCCCCTGTCTGCCTGTCTATATGTCCACTCCTCTTCCTCAACCTCTTTTCCAGGCTCTGACTCCCCTCACTTCTCCCAATAAACCAGCTTTATAGCATATCTGCTGCATGCATAATTTTTCAGGGGCACTCCTGGGCAGGGCCACCATGGTACCCCTCCCCACATTTCACAATAATGATTTGTAATGATATGTTCTGTTCCTGTAACCGTGCCTACTTTATCTGCCAGATCCCCCATTTGGAGAGCCCCCTATCCCTGAGATATAAAAACCTTGCTTCTCTCACATCCAGAGCTCTCTTTCTAAAATCCTGACTTGGGGGGAGACTGGCCTGTCCTGGGTTCACCTCTAAAATAGAGCTGCCTGAACTAGACAATCATGGACTTGGTCCTTCTCCTTGACAATTTTCAGGCTTAACACTGCCAGCCATACACCACATGTTGTTCGACCACACTCTCCTCATCCACATTGTCTGCTGAATAAATGGGACAGATATACATATAGAAGAAGTAGGACAGCCATCAGCCTCATGGAAGCTGCATCTCATGGGTCATGTAGCTTGTGAGCACTGCCCATGACACAATGTAGCAGCATCTCTGTGCTGTTTAAATCCTGTCTCATTCCAACTGCTAATGGGTGGATAACTCTCTGGGGAGTGCAGACCTTCTTAGCTTATCATAGCAGGGCAGGCCTACAGTGCTGAATCTTATTTGCAGCAACTGAAGCCAAGTTTGGCTCATTTGGGCCTTAATGATAAGACATTGAGAGGCTTGGAGATTTTCCAAGGAATAAAGGAAGGTGAGCAACTAGGGCCAGATGAAAATACTTCTCACTAACACAGTCCAGTGAAGACCTCCATATACACCTGTACTTGGATAAGCTGCAGAGCCACATGTCAAGTAATTCTTGCTTTCTCTTTCTAGTACCATGAGCTTTGGATGCAGACTTTGATTCTCCAGTTGGATAAAACCAGGGATCCTGGAGAACAAGGTCCAGCATCCTTAGCATCTCTGATGGGAGATGGACTCTTGTTTCCTACTCAGATTCATGCCTTAATGGTTCCTTACACATGAGATGCAGGTACTAGACTGTATCAAAAGTGGGAAGAGTGGAGTATCCATCTAGAAATGTTTGGACACATCAGAACTGCCGTGCTTTGAACATGGATTGCCCTATGCAGATTTGTGTGTTTGTTATTTGGGATGGCGTGGAGCCTTGAGGAGATGGAACATTGCTGGAGGAAGGAGGTCACTGGGAAGTGAGTCTTGATATTTCACAGCCCAGTCTGGTTCTGTTAATTTCCTCTGCTCCCTGGCTGTGGATGCAATGGGTCCTGCTGGCTCCCTCTCCTGTACCCTTCCCTGCCTCCTGCCTCATGTCTTTCCTACCATAGTAGACTGTACTATGAAAACTGTACACTATGAGAAGCCCTTCCTCCATGAAGTTGCTTCTTGCTGGTATTTTGTGATAGCAATGGGGAGGTAATGAATACAACAGGAAACAGATAAAAGTAAAAAGGCGGGCAACTTAAAGATCAAATCTGGAAGAGTCGGATAGGAAAGATTCATGAGGACAGTTGTTATGGCAGCATTTGGGAGTTAGAGCAGCCATATCAGGGGTTCAAGGTCATCCTTAGTGGCAGGAAATAAGGGAGGAACTATATTGCTTGCAGTACATTAATAGTTCTGAGATATTACTTGGTTTGGGATCAGTCAAGAGCTGGGAATGGACTGTGGTTTTAAAACTTAGCTCTTCTAATTTGGCTGAAACAGAGATCATAGTGAAAAATCAATGAATGGTGAGGGCTGGCTCAGATGACCTGAGGCCTGCTTTTAGAGCTCTGATGTGAGCAGTAGCACTGGACCAGCCAGCTGGGAGCTTGACTAGATAAGGATGGAGATACTGCAAGCCCAATAGGAAATTAAACAGAAGTCTGTTCTTCTAGAGAAATAGCTCTTGAAAAGCTCCTCCTTTCTTCCCAATAAATGTATTATAAAGTGGAAATTTTTAAAAAGTCTCCCAATCTTAAAAAGCTAAGGACCAGATGAATTTAGAGCAGAATTCTATCAGACCTTCATAGAAGACCCCATACCAACACTGTCCAAACTATTCCACCAAATAGAAACTGAAGGAACACTACCCAATTCCTTCTATGAAGTCACAATTCTGCTTGTACCTAAACCACACAAAGACCCAACAAAGAAAGAGAATGTCAGACCAATTTCCCTTATGAATATCAATGTGAAAATACTCAGTTAAATTCTTACAAACCGAATTCAAGAACACGTCAGAATGATCATCCATCACAATCAAATATGCTTTATCTCAGGGATTTAGGGATGGTTCAATATATGGAAATCCATCAATGTAATCTACTATGTAAAAAACTCAAAGAAAAAAAACACATGATCATCTCATTAGATGCTGAGAAAGCATTTGACAAAATTCAATACCCCTTCATGTTAAAAGTCTTTGAAAGAGTGGGAATTCAAGGCCCATACCTAAGCATAGTAAAAGCAATATACAACAAACCAGTAGCCAACATCAAAATAAATGGAGAGAAACTTGAAGCAATCTCACTAAAATCAGGGATAAGACAAGGCTACCTACTCTCTCCCTACCTACTCAATACAGTACTTGAAATCCTAGCCACAGCAATCAGACAACAAAAGGAGGTCTAAGGGATTCAAATGGGAAAGGAAGAAGTCAAAATAACACTATTTGCAGATGATATGATAGTATACTTAAGTGACCCCAAAAGTTCCACCAGAGAACTCCTAAACCTGATAAACAACTTCAGCAAGGTGGTTAGATATAAAATTAACTCAAATAAATCAGTAGTCTTCCTCTATCCAAAAGATAAACAGGCTGAAAAAGAAATCAGGGGAATAACACCCTTCCCAATAGTCACAAATAATATAAAAGACCTTGGTGTAACTCTAACCAAGCAAGTGAAAGATCATTATGACAAGAACTTCAAGTCTCTGAAGAAAGAAATTGAAGAAGATCTCAGAAGATGGAAAGACCTCCCATGCTCATAGATTGGCAGGATTAATACAGTAAAAATGGCCATTTTGACAAAAGCAATCTACAGATTCCATGCAATCCTCATAAAAATTCCAACTCACTTCTTCATAGAGTTAGAAAAGGCAAATTGCAAATTCATTTGGAATAACAAAAAAAACCCCAGGATAGAGAAAACTATACTCAACAATAAAAGAACTCCTGGGGGAGTCACCATCCCTGACCTCAAGCAGTATTACAGAACAATACTGATAAGAAGTGTATGGTATTGGTACAGAAACAGGCAGGTGGATCAGTGGAATAAAATCGAAGACCCAGAAATGAACCCACATATCTATGGTCACTTGATCTTTGAAAAAGGAGCTAAAACCATCCAAATGGAAAAAAGATAGCATTTTCAAGAAATGGTGCTGCTTCAACTGGAGGTTAGCATGTAGAAGAATGCAAATTGATCCATTCTTATCGCCCTGTATAAACCTTAAGTCCAAGTGGATCAAGGACCTCCACATCAAACCAGATACACTCAAACTAATAGAAGAAAAGGTGGGGAAGAGTCTCAAACACATGGGCACTGGGGAAAATTTCCTAAACAAAACAACAATGGTTTATGCTCTAAGATCAAGAATCAACAAATGGGACCTCATAAAACTGCAAAGCTTCTGTAAGGTAAAGGACACTGTTGTTAGAACAAAATGGCAACCAATAGATTGGAACAAGATCTTTACCAATCCTACACCTGACAGAGGGCTAATATCCAAAATATACAAAGAACTCAAGAAGTTGGGCTCCAGGGAGCCAAATAATCCTGTTAAAATGGCATACAGAGCTAAACAAAGAATTCTCAACTGAGGAATACTGAATGGCTGAGAAGCACCTAAAGAAATGTTCAACATCCTTAGTTACCAAGGAAATGCAAATCAAAACAACACTGAGATTCCACCTCAGAGGGGTCAGAATGGCTAAGATCAAAAACTCAGGTGACAACAGATGCTGGTGAGAATGTGGAGAAAGAGGAACACTCCTCCATTGTTGGTGGGATTGCAAGCTGGTACAAGCACTATGGAAATGAGCCTTGAGATTCGTCAGAAAATTGGACATTGCAGTACCCGACATTGCTATACCTCTCTTGGGCATATACCCAAAAGATGCTCCAACATATAACAAGGACACATGCTCCACTATGTTCATAGCAACCTTATTTATAATAGCCAGAAACTAGAAAGAACTCAGAATGTATACAGAAAATATGGTACATTTACACAATTTAAACAATGGATTGGGGTTGCCTAGCAACTGCAAGGCCCTGGGTTCGGTCCCCAGCTCCGGGAAAACAAAACAAAACAAAACAAAACAAAACAAAACAAAACAAAACAATGGATACTACTCAGCTTTCAAAAAGAAATTAAACAGGGCCAAAATTTATACTGTATTTCCATACAGTTGGAACAGCAATTCTGAAGCTGTAGAGCTTCAAACTGTATTTTAAATTTTCTCTATAAAATATTATCTCAAACCCTTGTCCACCAGCAAAAATGGAGCAACTCCAGAGTGTTAAAACTAGAAAAGGAATCAGCTTCCTATTCATTTTCATGAGTCAAGTGTCCTTTACCTACGTTCACATGTTTCTCATCCCCTAGTACAATGCTATAAGCCCTATATTCTCTCTCCCTCCCCTTCTGCTATGAGAATATTCTGAAACAAAATTAACTAATGATGTGAAAGACTTCTTCAATTACTTTAAGACACTAAGGAACTAAATTAAGGCAAAAGGTAGACTATTGGAAGACCATGAATTTTCATGGATTGGAAAGTTTAGTGTTTTAAAATGGCCATCCTACCGAAGGCAATCAGAATTTTAATGAAAAAATGACACACAAACAACAGCAACAAAAATCTTACCTTTGAACTAGAGTCACAAAGTCACACAATAACTCAAGCAACCCTTAGCAAAAAGAACAGTGCAGGAGGTAATGCAGTGCTCGAGTTGAAGCTAGAGCATACAACCATATGAGTAGAAATAGCATGGTACTAGCTAAAAGCAAACTGTAGATCATTGATTCTCAACCTTCCTAATGTTATGACCCTTTAATAAAGTTCCTCAAGTTCTTGTAACCCCCAACTAAAATCTGTTTCATTACTACTTCACAACTATAATTTTCTGGTTTTATGAGTCATAATCTAAATATCTAATTTGCAGGATATTTGATATGCAACCCCTGTAAAAGTGTTGTTCAACTCAACAAAGGGCCCGTGACATACAGGTTGAGAAGGCCCAGAAAGAAGTCCATTTAACTTCTGCCACCTGTGTCTTTAAGTTTTCTCTTTTTTCTAATTTAATTTTTGAGAGCTGTACAGGTGAATGCTGTATCAGGTCATTCCCATCACTCCTTCTCACCCTCCAACTTTTCCTATGCTCCCCAATGCCTCTAAAATCCATGACCTCTTCTTTATTATTATTTTTGCATTTATATATAAATATACATTGACATGGATGCTGAAATTACCCGTTGTAGTAAATACAAGAGAGTCAAAAAATGGTCTTAAAACCTACATGATCGCTGGATGGTTGGAGCTAAATGACCTTTCTCTTTCCATGCATACTTGACTACTAGACCCTAAATTCTCATCCTGTTAAGTAACCATAGTAGTGTCATACTCCAGAGAGTCACAGAGACATTTAGTTTTAGAACTTTGACTGATAACTGCCTCTCCTAAAGTTTTCAACTTTCCCTAACTTCCCTTTCCAAAGGAAGATGGTGATGAACCTCATCATATGTTCAGTGGAACCTTTCTTTTATTTTTTTATAATTTTTTTTTATTAACTTGAGTATTTCTTATATACATTTCGAGTGTTATTCCCTTTCCCGGTTTCCGGGCAAACATCACCCTCCCACCTCCCCTTTCTTATGGGTGTTCCCCTCCCAACCCTCCCCCCATTGCCGCCCTCCCCCCCATAGTCTAGTTCACTGGGGGTTCAGTCTTAGCAGGACCCAGGGCTTCCCCTTCCACTGGTACTCTTACTAGGATATTCATTGCTACCTATGAGGTCAGAGTCCAGGGACAGTCCATGTATAGTCTTTAGGTAGTGGCTTAGTCCCTGGAAGCTCTGGTTGCTTGACATTGTTGTACATATGGGGTCTCGAGCCCCTTCAAGCTCTTCCAGTTCTTTCTCTGATTCCTTCAACGGGGGACCTATTCTCAGTTCAGTGGTTTGCTGCTGGCATTCGCCTCTGTATTTGCTGTATTCTGGCTGTGTCTCTCAGGAGAGATCTACATCCGGCTCCTGTCGGTCTGCACTTCTTTGCTTCATCCATCTTGTCTAATTGGGTGGCTGTATATGTATGGGCCACATGTGGGGCAGGCTCTGAATGGGTGTTCCTTCAGTCTCTGTTTTAATCTTTGCCTCTCCCTTCCCTGCCAAGGGTATTCTTTTTCCTCATTTAAAGAAGGAGTGAAGCATTCACATTTCGATCATCCGTCTTGAGTTTCGTTTGTTCTAGGGATCTAGGGTGATTCAAGCATTTGGGCTAATAGCCACTTATCAATGAGTGCATACCATGTATGTCTTTCTGTGATTGGGTTAGCTCACTCAGGATGATATTTTCCAGTTCCAACCATTTGCCTACGAATTTCATAAACTCGTTGTTTTTGATAGCTGAGTAATATTCCATTGTGTAGATGTACCACATTTTCTGTATCCATTCCTCTGTTGAAGGGCATCTGGGTTCTTTCCATTTTCTGGCTATTATAAATAAGGCTGCGATGAACATAGTGGAGCACGTGTCTCTTTTATATGTTGAGGCATCTTTTGGGTATATGCCCAAGAGAGGTATAGCTGGATCCTCAGGCAGTTCAATGTCCAATTTTCTGAGGAACCTCCAGACTGATTTCCAGAATGGTTGTACCAGTCTGCAATCCCACCAACAATGGAGGAGTGTTCCTCTTTCTCCACATCCTCGCCAGCATCTGCTGTCACCTGAGTTTTTGATCTTAGCCATTCTCACTGGTGTGAGGTGAAATCTCAGGGTTGTTTTGATTTGCATTTCCCTTATGACTAAAGATGTTGAACATTTCTTTAGGTGTTTCTCAGCCATTCGGCATTCCTCAGCTGTGAACTCTTTGTTTAGCTCTGAACCCCATTTTTTAATAGGGTTATTTGTTTCCCTGCGGTCTAACTTCTTGAGTTCTTTGTATATTTTGGATATAAGGCCTCTATCTGTTGTAGGATTGGTAAAGATCTTTTCCCAATCTGTTGGTTGCCGTTTTGTCCTAACCACAGTGTCCTTTGCCTTACAGAAGCTTTGCAGTTTTATGAGATCCCATTTGTCGATTCTTGATCTTAGAGCGTAAGCCATTGGTGTTTGGTCAGGAAATTTTTTCCAGTGCCCATGTGTTCCAGATGCTTCCCTAGTTTTTCTTCTATTAGTTTGAGTGTGTCTGGTTTGATGTGGAGGTCCTTGATCCACTTGGACTTAAGCTTTGTACAGGGTGATAAGCATGGATCGATCTGCATTCTTCTACATGTTGACCTCCAGTTGAACCAGCACCATTTGCTGAAAATGCTATCTTTTTTCCATTGGATGGTTTTGGCTCCTTTGTCAAAAATCAAGTGACCATAGGTGTGTGGGTTCATTTCTGGGTCTTCAATTCTATTCCATTGGTCTATCTGTCTGTCTCTGTACCAATACCATGCAGTTTTTATCACTATTGCTCTGTAATACTGCTTGAGTTCAGGGATAGTGATTCCCCCTGAAGTCCTTTTATTGTTGAGGATAGTTTTAGCTATCCTGGGTTTTTTGTTATTCCAGATGAATTTGCAAATTGTTCTGTCTAACTCTTTGAAGAATTGGATTGGTATTTTGATGGGGATTGCATTGAATCTGTAGATCGCTTTTGGTAAAATGGCCATTTTTACTATATTAATCCTGCCAATCCATGAGCATGGGAGATCTTTCCATCTTCTGAGGTCTTCTTCAATTTCTTTCTTCAGAGTCTTGAAGTTTTTATGGTACAGATCTTTACTTGCTTGCTTAAAGTCACACCGAGGTACTTTGTATTATTTGGGTCTATTATGAAGGGTGTCGTTTCCCTAATTTATTTCTCGGCTAGTTTCTCTTTTGTGTAGAGGAAGGCTACTGATTTATTTGAGTTAATTTTATACCCAGCCACTTTGCTGAATTGTTTATCAGCTTTAGTAGTTCTCTGGTGGAACTTTTGGGATCACTTAAATATACTATCATATCATCTGCAAATAGTGATATTTTGACTTCTTCTTTTCCAATCTGTATCCCCTTGACCTCCTTTTGTTGTCTGATTGCTCTGGCTAGAACTTCAAGAACTATATTGAATAAGTAGGGAGAGAGTGGGCAGCCTTGTCTAGTCCCTGATTTTAGTGGGATTGCTTCAAGTTTCTCTCCATTTAGTTTAATGTTAGCAGCTAGTTTGCTGTATATGGCTTTTACTATGTTTGCGTATGAGCCTTGAATTCCTGTTCTTTCCAGGACTTTTATCATGAAGGGGTGTTGAATTTTGTCAAATGCTTTCTCAGCATCTAATGAAATGATCATGTGGTTTTGTTCTTTCAGTTTGTTTATATAATGGATCACGTTGATGGTTTTCCATATATTAAACCATCCCTGCATGCCTGGGATGAAGCCCACTTGATCATGGTGGATGATTGTTTTGATGTGCTCTTGGATTCGGTTTGCCAGAATTTTATTGAGTATTTTTGCGTCGATATTCATAAGGGAAATTGGTCTGAAGTTCTCTTTCTTTGTTGGGTCTTTGTGTGGGTTAGGTATAAGAGTAATTGTGGCTTCATAGAAGGAATTCGGTAGTGCTCCATCTGTTTCAATTTTGTGGAATAGTTTGGATAATATTGGTATGAGGTCTTCTATGAAGGTCTGATAGAATTCTGCACTAAACCCATCTGGACCTGGGCTCTTTTTGGTTGGGAGACCTTTAATGACTGCTTCTATTTCGTTAGGAGTTATGGGGTTGTTTTAATGGTTTATCTGTTCCTGATTTAAATTCGGTACCTGGTATCTGTCTAGGAAATTGTCCATTTCCTGCAGATTTTCAAGTTTTGTTGAATATAGGCTTTTATAGTAAGATCTGATGATTTTTTGAATTTCCTCTGAATCTGTAGTTATGTCTCCCTTTTCATTTCTGATTTTGTTAATTTGGACACACTCTCTGTGTCCTCTCGTTAGTCTGGCTAAGGGTTTATCTATCTTGTTGATTTTCTCAAAGAACCAACTTTTGGTTCTGTTGATTCTTTCTATGGTCCTTTTTGTTTCTACTTGGTTGATTTCAGCTCTGAGTTTGATTATTTCCTGCCTTCTACTCCTCCTGGGTGTATTTGCTTCTTTTTGTTCTAGAGCTTTTAGGTGTGCTGTCAATCTGGTGACATATGCTCTTTCCTGTTTCTTTCTGCAGGCACTCAGAGCTATGAGTTTTCCTCTTAGCACAGCTTTCATTGTGTCCCATAAGTTTGGGTATGTTTTACCTTCATTTTCATTAAATTCTAAAAAGTCTTTAATTTCTTTCTTTATTTCTTCCTTGACCAGGTTATCATTGAGTAGAGCATTGTTCAATTTCCACGTATATGTGGGCATTCTTCCCTTATTGTTATTGAAGACCAGTTTTAGGCCGTGGTGGTCTGATAGCACACATGGGATTATTTCTATCTTTCTGTACCTGTTGAGGCCCGTTTTTTGACCAATTATATGGTCAGTTTTGGAGAAAGTACCATGAGGACCTGAGAAGAAGGTATATCCTTTTGCTTTAGGATAGAATGTTCTATAAATATCTTTTAAGTCCATTTGGCTCATGACTTCTCTTAGTCTGTCTACGTCTCTGTTTAATTCCTGTTTCCATGATCTGTCCATTGATGAGAGTGGGGTGTTGAAATCTCCTACTATTATTGTGTGAGGTGCAATGTGTGTTTTGAGCTTTAGTAAGGTTTCTTTTACGTATGTAGGTGCCTTTATATTTGGGGCATAGATATTTAGGATTGAGAGTTCATCTTGGTGGATTTTTCCCTTAATGAATATGAAGTGTCCTTCCTTACTTTTTTTGATGAATTTTAGTTGAAAATTGATTTTATTTGATATTAGAATGGCTACTCCAGCTTGCTTCTTCTGACCATTTGCTTGGAAAGTTGTTTTCCAGCCTTTCACTCTGAGGTAGTGTCTGTCTTTGTCTCTGAGGTGTGTTTCTTGTAGGCAGCAGAATGGAGGGTCCTCGTTGCGTATCCAGTTTGTTAATCTATGTCTTTTTATTGGGGAGTTGAGGCCATTGATGTTGAGAGATATTAAGGAATAGTGATTATTGCTTCCTGTTATATTCATATTTGGATGTGAGGTTATGTTTGTGTGCTTTATTTCTCTTTGTTTTGTTCCCAAGACGATTAGTTTCTTGCTTCTTCTAGGGTATAGCTTGCCTCCTTATGTTGGTTTTTACCATTTATTATCCTTTGTAGTGTTGGATTTGTAGAAAGATATTGTGTAAATTTGTTTTTGTCATGGAATATCTTGGTTTCTCCATCTATGTTAATTGAGAGTTTTGCAGGATACAGTAACCTGGGCTGGCATTTGTGTTCTCTTAGGGTCTGTATGACATCTGTCCAGGATCTTCTGGCTTTCATAGTTTCTGGCGAAAAGTCTGGTGTAATTCTGATAGGTCTGACTTTATATGTTACTTGACCTTTTTCCCTTACTGCTTTTAATATTCTTTCTTTATTTTGTGCGTTTGGTGTTTTGACTATTATGTGTTGGGAGGTGTTTCTTTTCTGGTCCAATCTATTTGGAGTTCTGTAGGCTTCTTGTATGCCTATGGGTATCTCTTTTTTTAGGTTAGGGAAGTTTTCTTCTATGATTTTGTTGAAGATATTTACTGGTCCTTTGAGCTGGGAGTCTTCACTCTCTTCTATAACTATTATCCTTAGGTTTGATCTTCTCATTGAGTCCTGGATTTCCTGTATGTTTTGGACCAGTAGCTTTTTCTGCTTTACATTATCTTTGACAGTTGAGTCAATGATTTCTATGGAATCTTCTGCTCCTGAGATTCTCTCTTCCATCTCTTGTCTTCTGTTGGTGGAGCTTGTGTCTACAGCTCCTTGTCTCTTCTTTTGGTTTTCTATATCCAGGGTTGTTTCCATGTGTTCTTTCTTGATTGCTTCTATTTCCATTTTTAATTCCTTCAACTGTTTGATTGTGTTTTCCTGGAATTCTTTCAGGCATTTTTGCGATTCCTCTCTGTAGGCTTTTACTTGTTTATTAATGTTTTCCTGTGTTTCTCTAAGGGAGTTCTTCACGTCTTTCTTGATGTCCTCCAGCATCATGATCAAATATGATTTTGAAACTAGATCTTGCTTTTCTGGTGTGTTTGGATAGTCAGTGTTTGCTTTGGTGGGAGAATTGGGCTCCAATGATGCCATGTAGTCTTGGTTTCTGTTGCTTGGGTTCCTGCGCTTGCATCAGATTATCTCTAGTGTTACTTTGTTCTGCTATTTCTGACAGTGGCTAGACTGTCCTATAAGCCTGTGTGTCAGGAGTGCTGTAGACCTGTTTTCCTGTTTTCTTTCAGCCAGTTATGGGGACAGAGTGTTCTGCTTTCGGGCTTGTAGTTTTTCCTCTCTACAGGTCTTCAGCTGTTCCTGTGGGCCTGTGTCTTGAGTTCACCATGCAGGTCGCGTGCAGCAGAAAAGTTGGTCTTACCTGTGGTCCCGAGGCTCAAGTTTGCTCGTGGGGTGTTGCTTATGAGCTTTCCTTGGTGGCAGCAACCAGGAAGATCTGTGCCGCCCTTTTTGGGAGCTTCCGTGCACCAGGGTTCCAGATGGCGTTTGAAGTTTTCCTCTGGCGTCAGAAGTGTGTGCAGAGTGCAGTCTCTTCTGGTTTCCCAGGCGTGTCTGCCTCTCTGAAGGTTTAGCTCTCTCTCCCACGGGATTTGGGTGCAGAGAACTGTTTATCCGGTAGATCCCTTCAGGTTCTGGAGGTGTCTCAGATGCAGCGGTCCTGCTGCTCTTGGGCCCTCCTCTACGGAAACCCAGAGACCTTATACAGTTTCCTTGGGCCAGGGATGTGGGCAGGGGTGGGCAGTGTTGGTGGTCTCTTCTGCTCTGCAGTCTCAGGAGTGCCCACCTGACCAGGAGGTGAGGTCTCTCTGCCATGGGGTTTGGTAGCAGAGAGCTGCTGCAGGCTGGGATCCGCAGGTTTGGGACTCCGGGTAAACACAGGAAGTCCTTGTCCTAGAGGAATTTTGCCTCTGTGTGTCCTGTGTTCACCAGGCAGGTCTCTTGCACCAGAAAAGTTGGTCTTCCCTGTGGTCCCGAGGCTCCAGTTCGCTCGTGGGGTGCTGCCTCGGAGCTCTCTGTGGTGGCAGCAACCAGGAAGATCTGCGCCGCCCTTTCTGGGAGCTTTAGTGCACCAGGGTTCCAGATGGCGTTTGGTGTTTTCCTCTGGCGTCACAGATGTGTGCAGAGTGCAGTCTCTTCTGGTTTCCCAGGCGTGTCTGCCTCTCTGAAGGTTTAGCTTTCCCTCCCACGGGATTTGGGTGCAGAGAATTGTTTATCCGGTCTGTTTCCTTCATGTTCCGGCGGTGTCCAGATGCATTGGTCCTGCTGCTCTTGGGCCCTCCTCTACGGCAACCCAGAGGCCTTATACAGTTTCTTCTTGGGCTGGGGATGTGGGTATGGGTGGGCAGTGTTGGTGGTCTCTTCTGCTCTGCAGCCTCAGGAGTGCCCACCTGACCAGGCGGTGAGGTCTCTCTCCCACGGTGTTTGGGAGCAGAGAGCTGCTGCGGGCCGGGATCCGCAGGTTTGTGACTCCCAGTAAACAGCCCTATTTTTAAATTTTGTACCTTAAAAACTCATTTGTTGGATGGAACTGGAAAGTATTATCCTGAGTGAGGTAACCCAATCACAGAAAAACACACATGGTATGCACTCATTGATAAGTGGATGTTAGCCCAAATACTTGAATTACCCTAAATGCACAGAACTCATGAAAGTCAAGAAGGATGACCAAAATGTGGATGCTTTACTCCTTCTTTCAAAGGGGAAGAAGAATACCCTTGGGAGGGGATAGGGAGGCAAAGTTTAGAACAGAGACTGAAGGAATGCCCATTTAGAGACTGCCTCACATGAACATATACAGCCACCAAACTACATAAGATGGATGAAGCAGAGAAGTGCAGGCTGACAGGAACCGGATGTAGATCTCTCCTGAGAGACACAGCCAGAATACAGCAAATACATAGGTGAATGCCAGCAGCAAACCATTGAACTGAGAACGGGACCCCTGCTGAAAGATTCAGAGAAAGGACTGAAAGAGTTTGACTGGGCTTGAGACCCATATGAACAACAATTCCAATCAACCAGAGCTTCCGGGGACTAAGCCACTACCCAAAGACTATACATGGACTGACCCTGGGCTCCAACTGCATAGGTAGCAATGAATAGCCTAGTAAGGGCACCAGTGGAAGGGGAAGCCCTTAGTCCTGCCAAGATTGAACTCCCAGTGAATGGGATTGTTGGGGGAAGGGCGGTAATGTGGGGAGGATTGGGAGAGGAACACCCATATAGAAGGGGAGGGGGAGGGGCTAGGGGGATGTTGACCTGGAAACAGGGAAAGGGAATAACAATTCAAATGTAAATAAGAAATACACACTTTAGTAAATATGGAGAAAAAAAAGAAAGGAAATGTAAATAAGAAATACGCAATTTAACAAAGATGGAGAAAAAAATGTAGGAAAGGCATGATCGGACCACAATTAAGTGTTTGGTGGTTGTACTGGCTGGTTTTGTGTGTCAACTTGACACAAGCTGGAGTTATCACAGAGAAAGGAGACTTAGTTGAGGAAATTCCTTCATGAGACCCAGCTGTAAGGCATTTTCTCAACTAGTGATCAACTTGGGAGGACCCTGCCTATTGTGGGTGGTGTCATTCCTGGGCTGGTGGTCTTGGGTTCTATAAGAGAGCAAGTTGAGCTAGCCCAGGGAAGCAAGCCAGTAAGAAGCATCCCTCTGTGGCCTCTGCATCAGCTCCTGCTTCCTGACCTGCTTGAGTTCCAGTCCTGACTTCCTTTGGCAATGAATCAGCAGCGTGGAAGCAAGTTGAATAAACACTTTCCTCCTCCCCCCAAAAAATTCATTTGTTTGTACCTTTAAGTTTTCATTGTTTCACAATTTCACACATGTATACCATGTGCTTTGATCATATAAACTTCCATTGTCCTTTCAATTCTTCCCAGACCTCCCCACATATCCACCCAACTTCACGTCTCCTTTTCATGGCCTACTGAGTCCAATTGGTGTTGTCATTATGTACACGTGTGTGGGGGCATCAGTTGACACATGAACAAAACACTAGTGGTCAATTATTGAAGAAAACTGATTCCCTACTACAGTTCCCTTCACTGGTGAAAGATCCTCAGCTTCATAAACCCCTCTCACATCTATGTTGGCATTTTGGCTGGTTTTACCTTATAGGTCATCTGTAGGCAATCACAGCCACTGTGAATCATGTATACAATGTCTCTTAGTTATTCAGAAGGCACTGTTTCACAACATTCCTCCTAGACTTCTTGCTCTTAAAGTCTCTCCACACTACCTTCCGCAATGTTTCATGAGCCATGGGGGAGGCCAGGATATAAATATTTGATGTAAGCCAGGGCACTGTACAGTTACTTCTCCTGTACTCTGACCAGCAATCAGTGTCTATTTGATTCTCATTTGCTACAAAATGAAGTTTCTCTGAAAGGGTTGATAGTATCACTAATCTGTGGGTAGAAAAATAAGTAATTAGAAGGCAGTTTGATAATCTTTTTATGAAAAGCAGTAGTAGTTTCTCCCCTAGTGTCTATGACCTCTTCTGCCACAGACACTTTGCCAGGTTTACAATACCAGGCATAAGTTCAAAGCTATTGCTGCTTCTATAACATAACATCCATAACATCCTGACATTAATGGTATATCCTGCCAGGTCAGTCACTTGATGTAACTTTCAGGGTTTATGGCTGGGTAAAATCATTGATGATTTTTTTGTTTCTGTTATTATGGATAACAGTAGCCACTAGGGAGGAATTTCTCAGATCATTACTGCCTTCATTGCTCATGCCCAGTGATTCAAGTGGGTGGTGTCTGTAGCTACAGTGTCTTATCATCTAATTCTTGTGGGTAACTAAGAGCAATGAGGACAGTCTGTTTTATTTTGGGCATCCATGAGAATTCTTCACAGACAACTCAAAGAGTGAGATCCTGAACCTGGCAATGGAATTTGTATATGATAATCATAAATTGCCCATACACAGATGTATATGTGGAGTCTTCTTAACTACCAAGTTCCCATGAGACTTTTTCAAATATCCTTAGTGTTGTTTATCCTTGCTCTATCCTGTCTTCTTTTCTACACTCCGAAACCTCTCCCCACCAAAACCTTCCCTTGCCCTTCTTGTCCTCATGCCATTTTGTTCTGCTAACCACTTTGCCTTCAGAGTCCCCTAACAATGCCCTCTTTGTAGTTGCCTGATATCTAATGTTACTCCTAGTTAATCATACATATCTAAATATTTAAAACTGAGATCTACATAAGAAAGAGCACATGAGATTGTCTTTTTGGATTTATTTTTTTATTTTTATTTTTTTGGAGCCGAGGACTGAACCCAGGGCCTTGCACTTGCTAGGCAAGCGCTCTACCACTGAGCTAAATCCCCAACCCCATCTTTTTGGATTTATATCTCCTCACTACATATAAATTTTTACAGATGCACTCATTTACCTGCAAATGTAAAAAATGTATTCTTCTTTGCATCAAATAAAATGCCATTGTGCATATATACCACACTCTTAATATTCAGTCACTATCTGATGTACATCTGGGCTATTTCCATTTCCTAGCTATTATGAATAGAGCAACAGTGAGTCAGCAATGCGGTAGGTTATAGAGCACGTCCAGTCGATGTGCCAAGGAGTGGTATAGCTGGGTCATATGGTAGGTTTATTTATAGATTTATGAGGAATCTTCACATTGAGTTTCATAATGGATATGCCAGTTTGTATTTCTACTACCAAGGAACAAGTAGTGACCATTTTCCACATTTTTGTCAGAATTTCATTTCATTACATCTCTTGATGACAACTGTTTGACCACAGTGAGTTGGAATGTCAAAGTAGTTTTCATCTGCAGAGTACATGCTGTACTGTTTCTCCAGCACAAGTCAACTCTTATTTAAATAAAAATTATTGCATTATTTAATGTCAGGATTACTTCTGATATCTTTCTTTCCATCATTCAGAACAGAAGATGCCAAGTTCAAAGCTCGTTTATGATAACAGAAAGGAGCCATGTGTGTACCTATGTGTGTACCTTCATTCTGAGTTCACGGTCAGTATCTTTGAGTAAAATTTAAGCAATGACTCTAACCGTGAATGGGAACACTGTGTTCATGCCTGGATGTAATGATGATGTACATAATGCCTCAGACCTTAACCAACTAGGCTTATCCTCTGCTGGTGTCCCTGTTAGGGCCTTCCCTTTTATTTTAAACGCACGGCACATGAGATACGGGTGTCTAGAGTGGAGAGACTGAACTTCCTCTGGTTTTCATGACTTCTGTGGGTGTCTTGTCTTGAGGAATCAAAAGACAATAACTTGGTCCAGAAAGGGAGCATTAGCAGAATCAGGGTACCAAACATGACAGAAGTATAGCTCTTGACCCTCAGCCCGAATTTCTCAGTGTCTCCACATCCTGAGGCAACTGGATGCATTCTGAACAAGTATTTACAGGCCACCTTCTAGGACAAAGCATTATGCAATTGGAAATTCCTTAGGGTGATATTTTAAAGAAACTCATTCTAGGTTGTGCAAGGGAATATTACATTTATAGGGCCAATGCTTTGTCATAGACTTAAGAAATAGTCTCATTAGCAGAGTTTGGCAACTGAAATACTTCTCATTCTTATTAGAGAAAAAATATGAAAAACATTGAATAAAGCAACTTGTGTATTTATGGACAGCAAGCTACATAAAGAGACATTTTCTGATTGAAATATTCTTTGAAAAATACAACATTCTTTAAAAATTTAAAGTTTAACAAAAATCTTGTACATAAAATAAATGTCCTTTAAGTCTTTTCAATTAGAGGTTATGCAGATACCCCTGCTGTGTGGCATTTATAAACAAAAGATGACATTCCAGTCTTCTCTATCCTTCTATAGATCTGTATTCTCCCTCCTGTACAAGGGTATATCAACTTCAGACACAAATACACACTCTTAAGGTCTGAAGGTCTTTTGAAGTCCAGAAATGGGGTGCAATATGTCTTCATAGGATGATAATTTCTGGAGAGGGCCCAGAACTTGGACAGATCTTTGTAGCAAGTTAGATGTTTATTATTTAATCCATTAATATATTATTTTCTTTGCTACTTGCTTTTCTACTTTTGGCTTTGTTGTTCAGCTTTTGAACTCTCTATATGCCCTGCTTTGTGGTAGCTTCAATCATATCTCAAGTCTTCTCATAGAGAAGAACACAGGCCTGAGCTTTCCTGGTGGGCACCATTGCCAGCCTGGCCCTTCTGCACAGCACAGGAAGAGCTTCCAGGTTTCTCTCTAACATAGAGACCCATGCTCACCACTCATATACTACTTGGTGCTTCTGCAGACAATTGGCTTTCCTCCTTGACAAGTCTGTATACTGGGGGGGGGGGGTTAAGAAGAGTTAAAAGGCCACCTTCACCCCAAGACTTAATGCTACATTTCTTTGTCAATGTAAGGCTGGGGTGTGGTTTATCAAGGGGCATGAGCTCAACATCTATGAATGAAGTGGTAGTTCAGTTCACACACACACACACACACACACACACACACACACACACACACGAAAAAAGAAGAGGGCTGTAGACCCTTGTCTTCTTTCCCAGAATGCATAAAATCAGATGACCCGTAACTAGTTGACCTTCCCCTGAAAGCAGACAGCACTGTAGATTGCAGATCGTCCAAAAAAAGAGTTAAAGTGGTTGCAGTGAATTCTCTAACAGGGAAAAATTACCTATGTGGCGTGGGGTAAAAGTAGAGGCCTTAGCTTCATTGTGAGTCCACAGCAATTGAAAAGGAGCCTTCCTCACACAGTGTATTTATTGGTTTGGAGAATGCACTTGCATACCTTTAAACTTCCTAAGAGGCTGAGGAAACACAAAATAGAACATGAGCTCTGGAAAGATAGGATAAGGCCAGATACATGGGGATAGAGAGCTCCGGGAAAGGAAGAAGAGAAAGGAAATATTTCCTCTGATGTGGGATCAGTGGGTGGGTTTTGTTTTTGTTGGTTTTTGGAGGCTTTGTCTCATTCAGTAGCCTAGACAAAGGTCCAGCCTACAATAAGGTTAAGGCAAAATGACCATGAGATTCTACCTTACACAAATCAGAATGTCTAAAATTAAAAAAAAAAAACCTCAAGTGACAGCAGATGCTGGCAAGGATGTAGAGAAAGGGAAACATTCCCCATAGCTGGTAGAATTGCAAATTTGTACAACCACTCTGGAAATCAATCTGGCAGTTCCTCAGAATACTGGAAATAGTTCTAACTGAAGACCTAGATATATAGCCCCTGGAAATATACCCAAAAGATACACCACCATATTCCAAGGACACATGCTTCACTATGTCCATAGCAGCCTTAGTTGTAATAGCCAGAAACTGGAAACAACTTAGATGTCCCTCAGCAAAAGAATGGATACAGAAAATGTGGTTCATTTTCACACTGTAATGCTATACAGTAATTGCTCCTCTACAGCTCCGGCACCATAGCCATCATGAATGACACGGTAACCATCCAGACCAGGAAGTTCATGACAAACCGTCTGCTTCAGAGGAAACAGATGGTCATTGATGTCCTTCATCCTGGGAAGGCCACAGTACCAAAGACAGAAATTCTGGAAAAGCTGGCCAAGATGTACAAAAGCACACCAGATGTCATCTTTGTATTTGGATTCAGAACCCACTTTGGTGGTGGCAAGACAACTGGCTTTGGCATGATCTATGATTCTTTAGATTATGCAAAGAAGAATGAGCCTAAACACAGACTTGCAAGACATGGCCTTTATGAGAAGAAAAAGACCTCCCACAAACAGTGAAAGGAACACAAGAACAGAATGAAGAAGGTCAGGGGGACTGCAAAGGCCAATGTTGGTGCTGGCAAAAAGCCAAAGGAGTAGCTCTGCGGTGACTTGATGTTCTGCTGTGATATGCGAATTTCTGAGGGTAAAATAAACTAAAAAGCTTCTGCAAAAAAATACTGTACAGTAATTAAAATCAAGAACATCATTAATTTTGCAAGCAAATGGATGGAACTAAAAAATATCATCCTGAGTAAGATGACCCAGATCCCAAAGGACATGCATAGTATGTATTCACTGATAAGTGGATATTACCCAAAAATTACAGAATGCCCATTATGAACCTCACAGATTCTAAGAGCTTGGTGAGTTTTATGAAACAGTAAGGGGAAGAATTGAGGGTCCTGGAAGGGATAGGAACTCCACATGAAGACCATTAGAATCAAATAACCTGGGCCCTATCAGAGACTGAACCACCAACCAAACAGGACTTAAGCCCCATGCACATTTGTAGCAGATGTGCAGGTAGGTCATCATATGGGTCCTGCAGCAATTGGAGCAGGGGCTGTCCCTCAAGCTGTTGCCTGTCTGGATTCCATTCCCCAATTCGGCTACCTTATATGGTCTCTCTGGGAGAGAATGCACCTAACCCTGCAGGGTCTTGATATGCCAGGGTTGCAGGATACAGAGGGGAGTTCCCACCCTCTCAGAGAGAAAGGAAAAGGGACTCTGTGAGGGGAACCAGAAGGAAAGCAGTAGTCAGGATATAAATGAAGGAATACACACACACACACACATATACTGTTATTTTTATTTTCATTTGTCAAGATGCAAAATTTTACAATATTCAGTCTGCCAATCCAGAAGCATGGGAGATGTCTCTATTGTCTGAGAACTTCTTCAATTTCCCTACAGAGACTTGAAGTTCTTGTCATACAGATCTTTCACTTGCTTGGTATTACTTTCACACCAAGGTATTTTATATTGTTTGGGAATCTTGTGAAGGGTGTCATTTTTCTAATTTCTTTCTCAGCCTGTTTGTCCTTTGAGTAGAGGAAGGACAGTGATTTCTTTGAGTTACTTTTATACCCAGTCATGTTGCTGAAGTTGTTTATCAGGCTTAGTAGTTCTCTGGTGGAACTTTTGGGGTCAATGAAGTATACTTTCATCTGCAAATAGTGATATTTTGACTTCTTCCTTTCCAATTTATAATCCCTTTGACCTCCTTTCATTGTCTGATTATGCTGTGTAGGACTTTGAGTACTATTTTGAATAAGTAGGGAGAGACTGGGCAGCCTTGGCTAGTCCCTCATTTTAGTGGGGTTGCTTCAAGTTTCTGTCCATTTAGTTTAATGTTGGCTACTGGTTTGCTGTATATGGCTTTTACTATGTTTAGGTATGAGCCTTGAATTCCTGATCTTTCCAGGACTTTTATCATGAAGGGGTGTTGGATTCTGTTGAATGCTTTCTCAGCATCTAATGAAATGATCATGTGGTTTTTTTTCTTTGAGTTTATTTATATAGTGAATTACATTGATGGATATTTGTATATTGACCCAACCCTGCATCCCCTGGATGAAGCCTACTTGATTGTAATGGATGATTGTTTCTGATATGTTCTTGGATCCAGTTTGCAAGAATTTTATTGAGTATTTTTGCATCCATATTCATAAGAGAAATTGGTCTGAAGTTCTCTTTCTTTGTTGAAATGTCCTTCCTTATCTTTTTTGGTGACTTTTGGCTGAAAGTTGATTTTATTCAACATTAGAATGGCTACTCCAGCTTACTTGTTCTGACCATTTGATTGCAAAGTGGTTTTCTAACCTTTTACTCTGAGGTAGTGTCTGTCTTTGTCTGTGAGGTGTGTTTCCTGTAGGCAGCAAAATGCTGGGTCTTCTTTACCTATCCAGTCTCTAAATCTTACTCTTTTTATTGGGTAATTAAGTCCATTGATGTTGAGGAATAATAAGGAATGATGATTGTTGCTTTCTGTTATTTTTGTACTTGGAGGTGGGATTATGTTTGTATGCTTCTCTTCCTTTGGTTTTGTTGCAAGGAGATAAAATTCTTGCTTTTTCTAGGGTGTAGTTTACCTCCTTGTGTTGGGCTTTGTCATTTATTATCCTTTGTAGAGCTGGATTTGTAGAAAGATATTGTGTAAATTTGGTTTGGTCATGGAATATCTTGGTTTTTCCCTCAATGGTAATTGATAGTTTTGCTGGATATAATAGCCTGGGCTGGCATTTGTGTTCTCTTAGGGTGTGTATGACATCTGTCCAGGATCTTCTGGCTTTCATAGTCTCTGGTGAGAAGTCTGGTGTAATTTGATAGGTCTGCCTTTATATGTTGTTTGACATTTTCCCTTACTGCTTTTAATATTCTTTCTTTGCTTTGCACATTTGGTGTTTTAACTCTTATGTGACAGGAGGATTTTCTTTTCTTGTCCTATCTACTTGGAGTTCTGCAAGCTTCTTGTATGTTTATGGGCATCTTTTTCTTTAGGTTAGGGAAGTTTTCTTCTATGATTTTGTTGAAGATATTTACTGGCCCTTTATCCTTAGGTTTGATCTTCACATTGAGTCCTGGATTTCCTGTATGTTTTGGACCAGTAGCTTTTTCTGTTTTACATTATCTTTGACAGTTGTGTTGATGATTTCTATGGTATCTCCTGCCTGAGATTCTCTCTTCTATCTCTTATATTCTGTTGGTGATGATCATATCTATAACTCCTGATTTCTTCCCTAGGTTTTCTATCTCCAGGGTTGTCTCCCTTTGTGCTTTCTTTATTGTTTCTATCTGCATTTTTAACTCCTGGATGGTTTTGTTCATTTCCTTTTCCTGTTTGGTTGTTTTTTCCAGGAGTTCTTTAAGGGATTTTTGTGTTTCCTTTTTAAGGGCTTCTACTTGTTTACTTGTGTTGTTCTGTAATTCCTTAAGGGAGTTATTTATGACCGTCTTAAATTGTCATTATGATAAGATGTGGTCTTAAATCTAGATCTTGCTTTTCTGGTGTGTTCGGATATCCAATGTTTTCTTTGGTGGGAGAATTGGGCTCTGATGATGCCCAGTAGTCTTGGTTTCTGTTGCTTGGGTTCCTGTGCTTGCCTCTTGCCATCAGGTTGTCTCTGGTGTTAGCTGTTCTTGCTGTTTCTAATGGTGGCTTGCCCTTCCTGTGGGCTTGTGTATCAACACTCCTGTAGACCTCTTTTCCTGTTTTCTTTCAGCCAATTATGGGAACAGAGTGTTCTGCTCCCAGTTGTATAGTCACTCCTGGCAGCTGGCTTTCAGCTCTCCTTGAGGGCAGCGACATGAAGGGTCCTGGCTGTACTGTTCCTAGGTCCCTGTGTGCAGGGGTCACTGACGACGCTGGGCATTTTCCTCTTGAGTTGGGAATGTGAGCAGAGACTAGTCTCCTCTCAGTTCCCACAGGTGTCTGTACCTCTGAGGGTCTAGCTCTCCCTCCCACATGATTTGGGTGCAGGGAGCTGTTTGACCTGATCAGTTCAGATTCGGGCGTAGATCTGGACAGCTGGGCTCCTGCAGCTGACTGCTCCTATATTCCTGTGTCCAGAGGTACTATGCAGTTTTCTCTTGGCCAGGGATGTGGGCAAGGTGGGCAAAAGTGGCAGTCTGTCCTGCCCTGCAGTCTCAGGATTACCCGCACTTCTGGGTGATCAACTCTCTCTCCCAGGGGATTTGGGAGCAGGGAGCTTTGGGCTGGGATCAGAGAGACTGTTGTTTTTTGTTTTATGTTTTTGTTTTTTGAGGTTAGTTTCTAATGAGAGAGTCAAAATCAAAACCTACCAGTAGACCGGGAGTCCCAAACCCGCGGATCCCAGCCCTCAGCAGCTCTCTGCTCCCAAACCCCGTGGGAGAGAGACCTCACCACCTGGTCAGGTAGGCACTCCTGAGGCTGCAGAGCAGAAGAGACCACCAACACTGCCCACCCCTGCCCACATCCCTGGCCCAAGAGGAAACTGTATACGGCCTCTGGGTTCCCGTGGGGGAGGGTCCAGGAGCGGCAGGACCTCTGCGCCTGAGACACCGCCGGAACCTGAAGGGACAGACCAGATAAACAGTTCTCTGCACACAAATCCCGTGGGAGGGAGAGCTAAACCTTCAGAGAGGCAGACACACCTGGGAAACCAAAAGAGACTGCACTCTGCACACATCTCTGATGACAGAGGAAAAGACCAAACGCCATCTGGAACCCTGGTGCACGGAGGCACCCGGAAAGGGCGGCGCAGATCTTCCTGGTTGCTGCCTCCGCGGAGAGCTCGTAGGCAGCACCCCATGAGCAAACTTGAGCCTCGGGACCACAGGTAAGACCAACTTTTCTGCTGCAAGTGACCTGCCTGGTGAATGCCACACAAGGCCCACAGGAACAGCAGAAGAGCTGTAGATAGGAAAAACTACACGCCCGAAAGCAGAACACTCTGTCCCCACCACTGGCTGACAGAAAACAGGAAAACAGGTCTACAGCACTCCTGACACACAGGCTTATAGGACAGTCTAGCCACTGTCAGAAATAGCAGAACAAAGTAACACTAGACATAATCTGATGGCGAGAGGCAAGCACAGGAACCCAAGCAACAGAAACCAAGACTTCATGGCATCATCGGAGCCCAATTCTCCCACCAAAGCAAACACGGAATATCCAAACACACCAGAAAAGCAAGATCTAGTTTCAAAATCATATTTGATCATGATGCTGGAGGACATCAAGAAAGATGGGAAGAACTCCCTTAGAGAACAAGTAGAAGCCTACAGAGAGGAATCACAAAAATCCCTGAAAGAATTCCAGGAAATCATAAATAAACAAGTAGAAGCCCATAGAGAGGAGTCACAAAAATCCCTGAAAGAATTCCAGGAAAACACAATCAAACAGTTGAAGGAATTAAAAATGGAAATAGAAGAAATCAAGAAAGAACACATGGAAACAACCCTGGATATAGAAAACCAAAAGAAGAGACAAGGAGCTGTAGACACAAGCTTCACCAACAGAAGACAAGAGATGGATGTAGACACAAGCTTCACCAACAGAAGACAAGAGATGGAAGAGAGAATCTCAGGAGATTCCATAGAAATCATTGACTCAACTGTCAAAGATAATGTAAAGCAGAAAAAGCTACTGGTCCAAAACATACAGGAAATCCAGGACTCAATGAGAAGATCAAACCTAAGGATAATAGGTATAGAAGAGAGGGAAGACTCCCAGCTCAAAGGACCAGTAAATATCTTCAACAAAATCATAGAAGAAAACTTCCCTAACCTAAAAAAAGAGATACCCATAGGCATACAAGAAGCCTACAGAACCCCAAATAGATTGGACCAGAAAAGAAACACCTCCTGTCACATAATAGTCAAAACACCAAACGCACAAAATAAAGAAAGAATATTAAAAGCAGTAAGGGAAAAAGGTCAAGTAACATATAAAGTCAGACCTATCAGAATTACACCAGACTTTTCGCCAGAAACTATGAAAGCCAGAAGATCCTGGACAGATGTCATACAGACCCTAAGAGAACACAAATGCCAGCCCAGGTTACTGTATCCTGCAAAACTCTCAATTAACATAGATGGAGAAACCAAGATATTCCATGACAAAACCAAATTTACACAATATCTTTCTACAAATCCAGCACTACAAAGGATAATAAATGGTAAAGCCCAACATAAGGAGGCAAGCTATACCCTAGAAGAAGCAAGAAACTAATCGTCTTGGCAACAAAACAAAGAGAAGAAAAGCACACAAACATAACCTCACATCCAAATATGAATATAACAGGAAGCAATAATCACTATTCCTTAATATCTCTCAACATCAATGGCCTCAACTCCCCAATAAAAAGACATGGATTAACAAACTGGATACGCAACGAGGACCCTGCATTCTGCTGCCTACAGGAAACACACCTCAGAAACAAAGACAGACACTACCTCAGAGTGAAAGGCTGGAAAACAACTTTCCAAGCAAATGGTCAGAAGAAGCAAGCTGGAGTAGCCATTCTAATATCAAATAAAATCAATTTTCAACTAAAATTCATCAAGAAAGGTAAGGAAGGACACTTCATATTCATTAAAGGAAAAATCTACCAAGATGAACTCTCAATCCTAAATATCTATGCCCCAACTACAAGGGCACCTACATACATAAAAGAAACCTTACTAAAGCTCAAAACACACAACGCACCTCACACAATAATAGTAGGAGATTTCAACACCCCACTCTCATCAATGGACAGATCATGGAAACAGAAATTAAACAGAGATGTAGACAGACTAAGAGAAGTCATGAGCCAAATGGACTTAACAGATATTTATAGAACATTCTATCCTAAAGCAAAAGGATATATCTTCTTCTCAGCTCCTCATGGTACTTTCTCCAAAAATGACCATATAATTGGTCAAAAAACAGGCCTCAACAGGTACAGGAAGATAGAAATAATCCCATGTGTGCTATCAGACCACCACGGCCTGAAGCTGGTCTTCAATAACAATAAGGGAAGAACGCCCACATATACATGGAAGTTGAACAATGCTCTACTCAATGATAACGTCAAGGAAGAAATAAGGAAAGAAATTAAAGACTTTTTAGAATTTAATGAAAATGAAGGTACAACATACCCAAACTTATGGGACACAATGAAAGCTGTGCTAAGAGGAAAACTCATAGCTCTGAGTGCCTGCAGAAAGAAACAGGAAAGAGCATATGTCACCAGCTTGACAGCACACCTAAAAGCTCTAGAACAAAAAGAAGCAAATACACCCAGGAGGAGTAGAAGGCAGGAAATAATCAAACTCAGAGCTGAAATCAACCAAGTAGAAACAAAAAGGACCATAGAAAGAATCAACAGAACCAAAAGTTGGTTCTTTGAGAAAATCAACAAGATAGATAAACCCTTAGCCAGACTAACGAGAGGACACAGAGAGTGCATCCAAATTAACAAAATCAGAAATGAAAAGGGAGACATAACTACAGATTCAGAGGAAATTCAAAAAATCATCAGATCTTACTATAAAAGCCTATATTCAACAAAACTTGAAAATCTGCAGGAAATGGACAATTTCCTAGACAGATACCAGGTACCGAAGTTAAATCAGGAACAGATAAACCATTAAAACAACCCCATAACTCCTAACGAAATAGAAGCAGTCATTAAAGGTCTCCCAACAAAAAAGAGCCCAGGTCCAGACGGGTTCAGTCAAGAATTCTATCAGACCTTCATAGAAGACCTCATACCAATATTATCCAAACTATTCCACAAAATTGAAACAGATGGAGCACTACCGAATTCCTTCTATGAAGCCACAATTACTCTTATACCTAACCCACACAAAGACCCAACAATGAAAGAGAACTTCAGACCAATTTCCCTTATGAATATCGACGCAAAAATACTCAATAAAATTCTGGCAAACCGAATCCAAGAGCACATCAAAACAATCATCCACCATGATCAAGTAGGCTTCATGCCAGGCATGCAGGGATGGTTTAATATATGGAAAACCATCAACGTGATCCATTATATAAACAAACTGAAAGAACAAAACCACATGATCATTTCATTAGATGCTGAGAAAGCATTTGACAAAATTCAACACCCCTTCATGATAAAAGTCCTGGAAAGAACAGGAATTCAAGGCTCATACGTAAACATAGTAAAAGCCATAAACAGCAAACCAGTTGCTAACATTAAAGTAAATGGAGAGATGGGGCTGTGGATTTAGCTCAGTGGTAGAGCGCTTACCTAGGAAGCGCAAGGCCCAGGGTTCGGTCCCCAGCTCCAAAAAAAAAAGAACCAAAAAAAAAATAAATAAATGGAGAGAATCTTGAAGCAATCCCACTAAAATCAGGGACTAGATAACGCTGCCCACTCTCACCCTACTTATTCAATATAGTTCTTGAAGTTCTAGCCAGAGCAATCAGACAACAAAAGGAGGTCAAGGGGATACAGATCAGAACAGAAGAAGTCAAAATATCACTATTTGCAGATGATATGATAGTATATTTATGTGATCCCAAAAGTTCCACCAGAGAACTACTAAAGCTGATAAACAACTTCAGCAAAGTGGCTGTGTATAAAATTAACTCAAATAAATCAGTAGCCTTCCTCTACACAAAAGAGAAACAAGCCGAGAAAGAAATTAGGGAAACGACACCCTTCATAATAGACCCAAATAATATAAAGTATCTCGGTGTGACTTTAACCAAGCAAGTAAAAGATTTGTACAATAAGAACTTCAAGACTCTGAAGAAAGAAATTGAAGAAGACCTCAGAAGATGGAAAGATCTCCCATGCTCATGGATTGGCAGGATTAATATAGTAAAAATGGCCATTTTACCAAAAGCGATCTACAGATTCAATGCAATCCCCATCAAAATACCAATCTAATTCTTCAAAGAGTTAGACAGAACAATTTGCAAATTCATCTGGAATAACAAAAAACCCAGGATTTCTAAAACTATCCTCAACAATAAAAGGACTTCAGGGGGAATCACTATCCCTGAACTCAAGCAGTATTACAGAGCAATAGTGATAAAAACTGCATGGTATTGGTACAGAGACAGACAGATAGACCAATGGAATAGAATTGAAGACCCAGAAATGAACCCACACACCTATGGTCACTTGATTTTTGACAAAGGAGCCAAAACCATCCAATGGAAAAAAGATAGCATTTTCAGCAAATGGTGCTGGTTCAACTGGAGGTCAACATGTAGAAGAATGCAGATCATGCTTATCACCCTGTACAAAGCTTAAGTCCAAGTGGATCAAGGACCTCCACATCAAACCAGATACACTCAAACTAATAGAAGAAAAACTAGGGAAGCATCTCAAACACATGGGCACTGGAAAAAATTTCCTGAACAAAACACCAATGGCTTATGCTCTAAAATCAAGAATCGACAAATGGGATCTCATAAAACTGCAAAGCTTCTGTAAGGCAAAGGACACTGTGGTTAGGACAAAATGCAACCAACAGATTGGGAAAAGATCTTTCCCAATCCTACAACAGATAGAGGGCTTATATCCAAACTATACAAAGAACTCAAGAAGTTAGACTGCAGGGAGCCAAATAACCCTGTTAAAAAATGGGGTTCAGAGCTAAACAAAGAATTCACAGCTGAGGAATGCCGAATGGCTGAGAAACACCTAAAGAAATGTTCAACATCTTTAGTCATAAGGGAAATGCAAATCAAAGCAACCCTGAGATTTCACCTCACACCAGTGAGAATGGCTAAGATCAAAAACTCAGGTGACAGCAGATGCTGGCGAGGATGCGGAAAAAGAGGAACACTCCTCCATTGTTGGTGGGATTGCAGACTGGTACAACCATTCTGGAAATCAGTCTGGAGGTTCCTCAGAAAATTGGACATTGAACTGCCTGAGGATCCAGCTATACCTCTCTTGGGCATATACCCAAAAGATGCCCCAACATATAAAAAAGACACGTGCTCCACTATGTTCATCGCAGCCTTATTTATAATAGCCAGAAGCTGGAAAGAACCCAGATGCCCTTCAACAGAGGAATGGATACAGAAAATGTGGTACATCTACACAATGGAATATTACTCAGCTATCAAAAACAATGACTTTATGAAATTCATAGGCAAATGGAGGGAACTGGAAAATATCATTCTGAGTGAGGTAACCCAATCACAGAAAAACACACATGGTATGCACTCATTGATAAGTGGGTATTAGCCCAAATGCTTGAATTACCCTAGATGCCTAGAACAAATGAAACTCAAGACGGATGATCAAAATGTGAATGCTTCACTTCTTCTTTAAAAGGGGAACAAGAATACCCTTGGCAGGGAAGAGAGAGGCAAAGATTAAAACAGAGACTGAAGGAACACCCATTCAGAGCCTGCCCCACATGTGGCCCATACATATACAGCCCTCCAATTAGACAAGATGGATGAAGCAAATAAGTGCAGGCTGACAGGAGCCGGATGTAGATCTCTCCCGAGAGACACACCCAGAATACAGCTAACACAGAGGCGTATGCCAGCAGCAAACCACTGAATTGAGAATAGGACCCCTGTTGAAGGAATCAGAGAAAGAAGTGGAAGAGCTTGAAGGGGTTTGAGACCCCATATGTACAACAATGCCAAGCAACCAGAGCTTCCAGGGACTAAGCCACTTCCTAAAGTCTATACATGGACTGACCCTGGACTCTGACCTCATAGGTAGCAATGAATATCCTAGTAAGAGCACCAGTGTAAGGGGAAGCCCTGGGTCCTGCTAAGACTGAACCCCCAGTGAACTAGACTGTTGGGGTGAGGGCAGAAATGGGGGGAGGATGGGGAGGAGAACACCCATCAAGAAGGGGAGGTGGGAGGGGGATGTTTGCCCGGAAACCGGGAAAGGGAATAACACTGGAAATGTATATAAGAAATACTCAAGTTAATAAAAAAAAGCTACCAGTATATTTATTTTATATAATAAAAACCATATATCAGAATGATAAGAACATAAGAACTAGTTTTAGTTCTAAAACTAGAACAACTGATATCAGAATGGCAGTTGCTGGAAGATCAATAACATAAGATATACACAAAAAGAGTTATGGAGGCTAGACAAAACAAATTGATTGCGGTGATTGAAATTATCATCATTATTGAAATAGTGATAAGAAAACAAAGTTTGGTTCCATATAAAACAGAAGAAATATGTCCTCAAGATAGAGAAATGAAATTTTTCTTATTTATTTATGAGTTCACTGTTTAATGTCAGGTTGTTCTGACATCTTTCTTTCTGGAATTCATAGGGAGTAAAAGATGCCAAGAACAAAAAGCACTTTTAACAAGTGACAGAAAGTATGTACTTTTATCTCCTTGTTCACAGCCAGAGTCCTTAAGTCCAAAGTCAAGTAAAAACTCTTGCAGTGAAATGGAACACAGTCTCTTTGTGTTCCTACCTGTCAGGGCAGGCTGACAGGAACCGGATGTAGATCTCTCCTGAGAGACACAGCCAGAATACAGCAAATACAGAGGTGAATGCCAGCAGCAAACCACTGAACTGAGAATAGGACTCCCATTGAAGGAATCAGAGAAAGAAGTGGAAGAGCTCGAAGGGGCTCGAGACCCCTTATGAACAACAATGCCATGCAACCAGAGCTTCCAGGGACTAAGCCACTACTAAAGACTATACATGGACTGACCCTGGACTCTGACCTCATAGGAAGCAATGAATATCCTAGTAAGAGCACCAGTGGAAGGGGAAGCCCTGGGTCCTGCTAAGACTGAACCCCCAGTGAACTAGATTGTTGGGGGGAGGGCGGCAATGGGGGGAGGATGGGGAGGGGAACACCCATAAAGAAGGGGAGGGGGAAGGGGGATGTTTGCCCGGAAACCGGGAAAGGGAATAACACTGGAAATGTATATAAGAAATACTCAAGTTAATAAAAAAATAAGAGAGAGAGAGAGAAATGCAATGTGTGTGTGTGTGTGTGTGTGTGTGTGTGTGTGTGTTTGTGTGTGTGCGCGCGTGCACGCACATAGTTTTTTCTTGTGTGTTATGGATGGGCTAGTGTGGGTAAATAACACAGAATCGTACACTTCTGTGCCTTTAAATGCCAGGGAATGGCCAACGCAGGATATGATAGGGATGGCCTAAACAATGAACACTGCAGCTTAAGAAACACAGATACTAAGATTGGTATAAATACAGATATGCTCTGTGAAAGAAAGATCTCTGTGACATCAACAACAGACATGTTAATATATACTAGAGGTATGGCTATCCATATTTCTTAAGATATGTGCAAGAGCTGTAATGATAAAATAATATAGTACTAACACAGAAATGAGAATGCCATCCAGTGGAACAAAGTAAAAGATCGAAACATAAACAACTATAGCCATCTAACATATAACAAAAGAGGCCAAAACAGCATACAAGAAAAGAAATCATCTTCAACAAATAGTTAGGAAAACTGTATGTCCACATGCAGGAGAATGAAATTAGACTCTTATCTATAACCCTGAACAAAATAATTAGGTTCAAGTGGGTCAAAGACCTCAATATAAAGACTAGAGCACTAAAAATGATAGAAGAAAACATAGGTAGTACCAATAATAGTACAAGAAAGGACATTCTGAATAAAACTCTATTTGCCCAGAAATGAAGACCAACACCTAACAATGGTGACATTATAAAATCAAAAGAATTTTATACAGCTGAAGAAATATTTAATAGAATGAAGAAGCTATTGGGGAGTACTTTTGCCAATAATACATCTCACAGAGGAGTAATACCCAGAATATTCAAAGGAGCAAAACATTATCAAGAATATAAGTGAGCTAGGGATCTAAACAGAGAGTTCTCAATGGGAAAAAAACTGGTAAAAACATATCTCACAAAGTGTTCACAGTCCTAAACATTAGGAAATTAAAACATTGAGATTTTATTTCACTCCAGTCAGAACAGCAAAGATTAATAAAACAACTGACAACAAATCTGACAATATTGTTGGGGAATAGAACCCTTCATTCTTTGATGGGAATGCAGCCACTCTGGAAATTGATATGGAGAATACTCAAAAAACCATATGACTCAGCTATATCATTCCTAGACATATGATCAAGGGTCTCAACATTACTCCACAGATATTTGCCCAGCAATGTTCATAGCTGCTCTATTCACAACATCCAGAAATATCCTTCAATGGATGAATGGATAATGAAATACATAGATACAATGAAATGTTATTCAACTAAATAAAAGTAAAAGAATGAAATTTGAAGGTAATTGGTAAACCAAGAAATTATTATATTGAGAGAGGTGATCAAAAGCCTAACAGACAAATGCTATGAGTTCTCTCTCATTTGTAGTTCTTATCTTCAAATCTTCAGATATAAATGCCACTACTACCCCTCATCAAAGAAGCTTTTCTTTACAAGAAATGGAGATCATCACAGAAAACCACAAATGGACACAGTGCAGAGATCAACTGACCCTGTGTAGTCCCAGCCCCAATAGACACATCTGCATCATTCTTGCATCTATGGCTCAGGAACACTTTGAAAGAGGCAAGAGAAAGTTTGTAAGAGATGGAATTAAAGGAAATGTGCTGTGAATAAGATTGCCCTAGAAATCTGAGCATAAACAGAAGAACAAAGGCAATATTAGTGTACATATTAACAGGAGAAGAGAAAATTCTATGATGACCTCATCCAGACATGGAAGGACAGACAACTAATGATTGCTGGAAGGATGAGCTCTTTTATTAGTTACCAAACACATGTGCTCAGCCCAGAAGTCACACACAAAAACAGACCCAGCAGGTTTGCCAAGTACATGTACATATATATGTGTGTGTGTAATAACAATAATCAAAGAAAATGTGCGATCAATTTCAGAGTTTGGAGGAATGGAAACAGGAAGTGGGGACACAGGAAGGTCTGGGAAGAAGAAAAGGAAAGGGAAAGTGATATAAGGGCCTTTTAATTCAAATGTATTTAAAATGTTAATGTAAATTTAAAAACCAAAATGATAATTATAACAAATTTGATGAAGTTTAAAATAATCTCTCTGAGCTTGGCAGTGGTGATGCATATTGTTAATTTAGGAGGTGTAGGCAGGTGGATCTCTGAGTTCAAGGCCAAAGTAAGTTTGAGGACAGTCAGTGACAAACAATGAAGCACTGTCTCTGGAAGAAAAAGTCTTTCTGCTGTGAATCTATCTGGGCCTGAACACTTTTGGGTAAAAGGATTTGTATTGCTGCTTCAATCTCCTCCTTTGTCATGGGTCTGTTTATGTTGTTTATCCCTTCTTGATTTAACTTTGGTAGTTTGGATGAATCAAAAAATTCAAGTTTTGTGGCATAATGATCAAATAGGATACTTTGGATTCTTCCAATTTTTTTATTTTTTTAGTGTTTGCTTTAGATCTCAGCATGTAATATGTTTTAGAGATGCTTTCTGGTGCTGCTGAACAGAGAGTATATTCTTTGTCATCTGTGTGGAATATTCTGCAGATGTCTGCTACATCTGATTGTGTATCATTTAATTCTGAATTTTCTCTAATTTTTTCTTTCTCTTTTTTTTCTCTAATCTTTTTTGTCAGGCAAGATATCTAATGGAGAAAGTGTGGTGTCATAATCTCAGAAGTGTGACTCACTGGTAAACAGAGTATGCACCTAATAAATCAAGCAAACTATCACATCAGCAAGAGATTAAATGTTGATCTCCATATAACTTAGCAATGCCAAATTGGACAAAGCCCAAGGTACTTAGCAAAGCTAACCAGAGTCTGGCAGAGACCTTCGAAGTCTGGTTGCAGGTGTTTGGCTCAAGCTGAACTGAATCAAAGCATATGGCAAAGGCTACCTCTACTCCATTCCTTTCTTAACACAAAGTCCTTTCTCAGCAAAGTAAAAGTTAGTACCCAAGATGTCACCTGGATTTAGTTAGGTCAGATTCTCTCTTTACTAAAATTCAATCCTTTAACAACATTTGCTTCCTAACCATACCTAGAATTACAAATAAGCATTCAGTGTAAAACAACAAATTCTGCATGCTGAAAGTCAAACAGTCATTTATTAAGCGTTTAATATATGCTATGCTATTTGAGACGTGAAAAAGAACCTTCATGGAACTTCAAGGAACACGAAGAAGAATGAAGTGTCAAGGAATGAAGGTCCTACAAATGTCAGGAAAAATGCTGAGGGAGAGATAATGTGGCCTGGAAATTCACAAAGAACCACTGAGGAAAATGCCAAGAAGGCACATGGACTTGAGGGAATAAAGATGACTTTAATATGTCAGCTCAGAGTGACTCAGGTGCAACAAGGTAAAGGGTGTTGAAAGAAGCAAAAGGCTCAAGAAGAAAACTGTGGGGCTTGCTCCTGGATCTGTGTCATGTTTACAGAGGACAGGAGAGTCAAGACCATAAGTTCCTTCTTGGGGTATGAATATTGTATATTCAGATGCTGATTACTGTGTCCAGAGGTCTGGTTTCAGTATGAAAATTGGCATTATCAAGTATCTCCTGTCTCAATGCTGTGCAAAAATTGTCCATCAGATTGGCTAATAAAAAACAGATGAGTCAATAGCTTGGCAGGAGAAGAGGAAACTGAACTTTTGATCCCAGAAAGAGAGGGTCTGTGTCAGGAATCAGAGAGAGTAAATTCACCATGAGCATTTACAATGAAAGATTCACCAGAGAGGATCACCACAGGAGGATGAATGTAACAGAAGCAGGCAGTGTGACACTAAAGGGGCATGTGGCTGGAGAGTAGGGGAGACCAGCACAGTCAGGTCAAAAAAAATGTGAACCCTACCCTGCTATAGTACAAAAAGATTTCAGTAACTTACAATGTCTCCATGTCTTTAATTGTGAGCTACAGCATGCTTATAAAAGCCCCAGACGTCTACAGTTCCTTTCCTGTAATGGATGTCATCTCTGAGCCTCAAGCTAAGAAAGAGAACCTACAGCCATAACTCTGAGTTTGCTATGTTCTTGTTCCCTGGTAGTCATTGGGGGATTTATCACAAACATACTTCTCAGTTCTCTAAAAATAACAGGGAGCAGCTCATATGTGCATAACACCCACTCCTTGTCAATCACCATTCTAAGAATATTGTACACTGTAACACATATATGTCCCACAACTCTGCTTTTTGTCTTTTTAAAGAAGCAAAGAGCAACAAGTCTCACAAAGGTATTGTGTCTCTCAGTCCTCACACATGCACCTCCTTCCTTGAAATAGTGAAGGGAAAGGGTAGCATGTCATTTTGGGTCTGAGTTACCTCACTCAGGATGATATTTTCTACTGCCATCCATTTGCCTGCAAAACTCACAATTGATTTATGATCTTTCACATTTTCTCCTTCTACTAAATATGAGAAGTACTTTCAGTTGCCAAAACTGTTAATATAACTGTTTTTAAACTCATCTAAAGCACAATGAATACAGAAATGCAATTTTTTACAGTCACAAACTTATTGTTACTAAGAACATGAGTTTCTTCATAGTACTACCCTGAAATTTTTCCAGTTCCACCATGCTTTGTCCTAGAAGGTGACCTGTTAATACTTGGACCAGGATACAGGACACCTGTACCTCATGTGAGGAGTTTTAAATGAAGCTGAATTTGTTAAGGTCTCGTGTATCATGTAGTTTACCATTAAATCTTGGGCATGAACACAATGTTCCAATTCACTGTCCTAACATCATTTAGACTGAAGAATGCTGCCCATGAACTAGGAATGAAAGCACACACCTAAGTACACAAATGGATTTTTTCTGTCATCATAAACAACCTTTGTTCTTGGCATCTTCTGCTCCCTCTAAACGATGGAAAGAAAGATATCACAAACAATCCTGACATTAAATGTGCTCAGTATGTGTAATTAAGAATCTCCTTGGGCCACAGAAACAACTCAGCACATATCGTGCAATGAAAACTACTTTGAGATTCTATCTTACTGTGGTCAGACAGCTATCCTCAGGAGATCAAGGCTCCAGCTACATATATAACAGGAGATTGCCTTATCTGTTATCAATGGAAGGGGAGGTCGTTGATCCTATGGAGGTTTGATGCCTCAACATAGGGGAATGCTAGAGGAGCGAGGCAGGAGTGGGTAGGTGGATGGAAGAGCACCCTCATGGAGGTGGAGGGGATAGCATATAGGCTGAGGGATTTGTGGAGAGGAAACCAGGAAGGGGGCAATATTTGAAATGTAAATCAATAAAATAACAAATAAAGAAATAAAATAGTCCCTGCTCCCAAACCCCATGGGAGAGAGAGCTCATGCCCAGACGTGTAGGCACTCCTGAAACCGAAGGGCAGGAGAGACCACCATTACTGCCCACCTTTGCCCACATCCCTGGCCCAAGAAGAAACTGTATAGGGCCTCTGGGAACAGAAAGATAGGGAAACTCAAGCTGCAGGAGCCCTGCAGTCCAGACTGCGCCCGGATCTGAAGGAACCGGGTCAAACATCTCCCTGCACCCACATCCCATGGGAGGGAGAGCTAGACCTCCAGAGTGGCAGACAGACCTTGGAAAGCAGAGGAGACTACTTGCTGCCCATATTTCTGACTCTAGAGGAAAACAACTAGTGACATCAGGTCCCCTGTGCACAGGGATCCAGAAGTAGGGGCAGGCCCTTCTGGTTGCTGTCCTCATGGAGCACTGAAACCCAGCGCTGAGGAGCAACTTCAAGCCTGAGACCAGAGGTAAGACCAATTTTTCTGCTCCAAGTGACCTGCCTGGTGGACTCAGGACACATGCCCACAGGAACACCTGAAAGCCAATAGACAGGAAGGACTACACATCTAAAAGCAGAACACTCTGTTCCCATTAATGGCTGAAAGAAAAGAGGAAAAGTGGTCTACAGCACTCCTGACACACAGGCCTATAGGACAGCCAAGCCACTGCTAGAAATAGCAGAACAAGGTAACACCAGAGACAACCTGATGGTGAGAGGCAAGTGCAGGAACACAAGCAACAGAAACCAAGACTACAGGGCATCATTGGAGCCCAATTCTCCCACCAAAGCAAACACTGAATATCCAAACAAATCAGAAAAGCAAGATCTAGATTTAAAAACACTTTTGATAATGATATTGGAGGACTTTAAGAGAGAAATAAAGAACACCTTTAGAGAAATGCAGGAAAACACGTGTGGACAGGTAAAGGCCCTTAGAGAGGAAACACAAAAGTACTTGTGAAAGAATTACAGGAAAACACAATCAAACAGGTGAAGGAATTGAAGATGGAAATGGAGACAATGGAGAAAGCACAAAGGGAGACAACCCTGGATATAGAGAACCAAAGGAAGAGACAAGGAGCCATAGATACAAGCATCACCAACTGAATACAAGAGATAGAACAGAGAATCTCAGGAGCAGAAGATTCCATAGAAAACATCGAAACAACTGTCAAAGATAACAGAAAACAGAAAAAGCTACTGGCCCAAAACATACAGAAAATCCAGGACTCAATGAGAAGATCAAACCTAAGGATAATAGGTATAGATGAGAGAGAAGACTCCCAACTAAAAGGACCAGTAAATATCTTCAACAAAATCATAGAAGAAAACTTCCCTAACCTAAAGAAAGAGATGCCCATAAACATGCAAGAAGCCCACAGAACTCCAAATAGATTGGACCAGAAAAGAAAATCCTCCCGTCACATAATAGTCAAAACACCAAATGTACAAAGCAAAGAAAGAATATTAAAAGCAGTAAGAATATTAAAAGCAAGTGACATATAAAGGGAGACCTATCAGAATTGCACCAGACTTCTCACCAGAGACTATGAAAGCCAGAAGATCCTGGACAGATGTCATACACACTCTAAGAGAACAAAAATGCCAACCCAGGTTACTGTATCCAGCAAAACTCTCACTTGAAATGGATGGAGAAACCAAAATATTCCATTACAGAACCAAATTTACACAATATCTTTCTATAAATCCAGCCCTACAAAGGATAATGAATGGTAAAACCCAACACGAGGAGGGAAGCTACACCCTACAAAAGTAAGAAACTAATTGTTTTGCAACAAAACAAAAAGAAGAAAAGCACACAAACATAATCTCACATCCAAGTATGAAGACAACAGGAAGAAATAATCCCTATTCCTTAATATCTCTCAACATCAATGGACTCAATTCCCCAATAAAAAAGACACAGATTAACAAAAGGGATATGCAATGAGGACCCAGCATTTTGCTACCTACAAGAAGCACACCTCAGAGACAAAGACAGACACTACCTCAGAGAAAAGTCTGGAAAACAACTTTCCAAGCAAATGGTCTGAAGAAGCAAGCTGGAGTAGCCATTCTAATATTGAATAAAACCGATTTTCAACTAAAAGGCATCAAGAAAGACAATGAAGGACACTTCATATTCAGCAAAGGAAATATCCACAAAGATGAACTCTCAATCCTAAATATCTATGCTCCAAACACAAGGGCACCCACATACATTAAAGAAACCTTACTAAAGCCCAAAGCACACATTGCACCTCACACAATAATAGTAGGGCATTTCAACACCCCACTCTCATCAATGAACAGATCATTGAAACAGAAATTAAACAGACACATAGACTAAGAGAAGTAATAAACCAAATGTAGTTAACAGATATTTATAGAACATTCTATCCTAAAACAAAAGGATATACCTTCTTCTCACCACCTCATGGTACTTTCTCCAAAATTGACCATATAATAGGTCACAAAACCGGCCTCAACAAATACAGAAAGATAGAAATAATACCATGCATCCTATCAGACCACCACAGGTAAAGATTGTCTTCAATGACAATAAGGAAAGAACGCCCACATATACATGGAAGTCAAACAATGCTCTACTCAATGATAACCTGGTCAAGGAAGGAAGGAAGGAAGGAAGGAAGGAAGGAAGAAAGAAAGAAAGAAAGAAAGAAAGAAAGAAAGAAAGAAAGAAAGAAAGAAAGAAAGAAAGGAAGGAAGGAAGGAAGGAAGGAAGGAAGAGAAAGAAGGAAAAAAGAAATTAAAGACTTCTTAGAATTTAATGAAAATGAAGTTAAAACATACCCAAACGTATGAGATACAATGAAAGCTGTGCTAAGAGGAAAACTCATACATCTGAGTGCCTGCAGAAAGAAACAGGAGAGAGCACATATCAGCAGCTTGACACCACACCTAAAAGCTCTAGAACAAAAAGAAGCAAATACACCCAGGAAGAGTAGAAGGCAGGAAATAATCAAACTCAGAGCTGAAATCAACCAAGTAGAAACAAACAGTACCATACAAAGAATCAACAGACCCAAAAGCTGGTTCTTTGAGAAAAATCAACAAGATAGATAAATACTTAGTCATGCTAACCAGAGGACACAGAGAGTGTGTCCAAATTAACAAAATCAGAAATGAAAAGGGACACATAACAACAGAATCAGAGGAAATTCAAAAAATCATCAGATCTTACTACAAAAGCTTATATTAAACAAAACTTGAAAATCTGGAGGAAATGAACAATTTCCTAGACAGATAGCAGGTTCCAAAGTTAAGTCAGGAACAGATAAACCATTTAAACATCCCCATAACTCCTAAAGAAATAGAAGCAGTCATTAAAAGTCTCCCAACCAAAAAGAGCCCAGGTCCAGATGGGTTCAGTGCAGAATTCTATCAGACCTTCATAGAAGACCTCATACCAATACTGTCCAAACTGTTCTACAAAATTGAAACAGACAGAGCACTACCGAATTCCTTCTATGTAGCCACAATTACTCTTATTCCTAAACCACGCAAAGACCCAACGGAGAAAGAACTTCAGGCCAATTTCCCGTATGAATATCGACACAAAAATACTCAATAAAATACTTGCAAACTGAATCAAGAACACATCAAAACAATCATCCACCATGATCAAGTGGGCTACATCCCACATATGCAGGAATGGTTTAATATATGGAAAACCATCATCGTAATCCATTATATAAACAAACTGAAAGAACAAAACCACAAGATCATTTCATTAGATGCTGAGAAAGCATTTGACAAAATTCAACACCCCTTCATGATAAAAGTCCTGGAAAGAACAGGAATTCAAGGCCCATACCTAAACATAGTAAAAGCCATATACAGCAAACCAGTAGCTAACATTAAACTAAATGGAGAGAAACTTGAAGCAATCCCACTAAAATCAGGGACTAGACAAGGCTGCCAACTCTCTCCCTACTTATTCAATATAGTTCTCAAAGTCCTAGCCAGAGCAATCAGACAACAAGAAGAGATCAAAGGGATACAGATTGGAAAAGAAGTCAAAATATCGGGTTGGGGATTTAGCTCAGTGGTAGAGCACTTGCCTAGGAAGCACTATTTGCAGATGATATGATAGTATATTTAAAGTGACCCCAAAAGTTCAACCAGAGAACTGCTAAACCTGATAAACATCTTCAGCAAAGTGGCTGGATATAAAATTAACTCCACATATACATACAAAACAAGGGTTTAAATTGAGCGCCTCCATGTGGGGAACTAATGATTTTAAAACAGAAAGCACATTACCACGGCTAGGACGCCATCCTTTGAGTTGTCAGTGAAGTACCATAGATACCAAAAATAAAACAGGCTGTCCCCATTGTTCTTAGTCACTCACAATAATTAGAAGGTAAGAGCCTGTGACTAAAGACAGCACACACCACAGGCATTAGCAATGAAGCGAGTGATGATCTGAGAAATTCCTCCCTAGTAGACACTGTTATCCATAATAACACAAGGTGCTATAGACACTGAGTAGTATGAAATAAACCATCAATGGTTTTGCACAGCCACAAATTCTGAGAGCTACAAGGATGAGTGACTGACCTAGGAAGATATACCAGTGGTGCCAGGGTGCTGTGAATGTTATGGCAGTAGCAATAGCTTTGAAGTTATGCCTAGTAAGGTAAACCTGACAAAAGTGCCTGTGGAAAAGTCATGAACACTAGGGGAGAACCTATTACTGCTTTTTTTTGATAGAAAGATTATCAAACTGCCTTCTAATTACTCATCTCTCTATCCACAGATTAGTGATATTCTCAACCACTTTCGAAGCAGTTTCATTTTTTACCAAATGGGGATCAAATACTGCTGCTTAGAGTACAGGAGAAGAAACTGCAGAGTGCCCTGCCCTACATAAAATATTTACTTCCTGGCCTTCCTCATAGCTCATGGAACATTGTGGAAGATGGTATGGAGACACTTTAAGAGCAAGAGTTCAAGGAGGAGTGTTGTGAAACAGTTTTCTAAATACATAAGAGACATGGCAGGCAGAGAGTAGTCTCCTCTGATTTTACACGAGTCACACCAAGGTACTTTATATTATATGTGACTATTGTGAAGGGTGTTTATTCTCTAATTTCTTTCTCAGTCTATTTATCCTTTGAGTAGAGGAAGGCTACTGGTATTTTTCAGTTAACTTTATATCCAGCCACTTTGCTAAAGTTGTTTATCAGCCTTAGTAGTTCTCTGGTGGAACTTTTGGGGTCACTTTAAATATACTACCATACCATCTGCAAATAGTGATATTTTGACTTTGTCCCTTCCAATTTGTATCCCTTTGACCTCCTTTCCTTGGATGATTGCTCTGGCTAAGAGTTCTAGCACTTTATTGAATAAGTAGGGAGAGAGTGGGTACCCTTTCTAGATCCTGAGTTTAGTAGGATTGCTTCAAGTTTCTCTCCATTTATTTAATGTTAGCTACTGGTTTGCTGTGTATGGCTTTTACTATGCTTAGGTATGGGCTTTGAACTCCTAGTCTTTCCAAGACATTATAATGAAAGGGTGTTGAATTTTGTCAAATGCTTTCTCAGCATCTAGTGAAATGGTCATGTGGTTTTGTTCTTTCCATTTGTTTGTATAATTGATCACGTCGATGGTTTTCCGAATATTAAACCATCCCTGCATGCCTGGGATGAAGCCTACTTGATCATGATGGATGATTGTTTTGATGTGCTCTTGGATTATTTGAGTTAATTTTATACCCAGCCACTTTGCTGAATGTGTTTATCAGGTTTAGTAGTTCTCTGGAGGAACTTTTGGGATCATTTAAGTATACAATCATATCGTCTGCATATAGTGATATTTTGACTTCTTCCTTTCTAATCTGTATCCCGTTGATCTCTTCTTGTTGTCTAATTGCTCTGGCTAGGACTTTGAGAACTATATTGAATAAGTAGGGAGAGAGTTGGCAGCCTTGTCTAGTCCCTGATTTTAGTGGGATTGCTTCAAGTTTCTCTCCATTTAGTTTGTTAACTACTGGTTTGCTGTATATGGCTTTTACTATGTTTAGGTATGGGCCTTGAATTCCTGTTCTTTCCAGGACTTTTATCATAAAGAGGTGTTGAATTTTGTCAAATGCTTTATCAGCATCTAATGTAATGATCATGTGGTTTTTATCTTTCAGTTTCTTTGTATAGTGGACTACATTGATGGTTTCCCGTATATTAAACCATCCCTGCATACCTGGGATGAAACCAACTTGATCAGGATGGATGATTGTTTTGATGTGCTCTTGGTTTTGGTTTGCAAGTATTTTATTGAGTATTTTTGCGTCAATATTCATAAGGGAAATTGGTCTTAAATTCTCTTTCTTTGTTGGGTCTCTGTGTGGTTTAAGTATAAGAGTAATTGTGGCTTCATAGAAGGAATTTGGTAGTGCTCCGTCTGTTTCTATTTTGTGAAATAGTTCAGATAGTATTGGTATGAGGTCTTCTGTGATGGTCTGATAAAATTCTGCAATGAACCCATCTGGACCTGGGCTCTATTTGGTTGGGAGACTTTTAATGACGGCTTCTATTTCTTTAGGAGTTACGGGATTGTTTAAATGGTTCATCTGTTCCCGATTTAACTTTGGTACCTGGTATGTGTCTAGAAAATTGTCAGTGTCCTCCAGATTTTCAAATTTTGTTGAATATAAGCTTTTGTAGTAGGATCTGGTGATTTTTTTTAATTTCCTCTGATTCTCTTGTTATGTGCCCCTTTTCATTTCTGATTTTGTTAATTTGGACACACTTTCTGTGTCCTCTCATTAGTCTGGCTAAGGGTTTATCTATCTTCTTGATTTTCTCAAAGAACCAGCTTTTGGGTCTGTTGATTCTTTGTATAGTTCCTTTTATTTCTACTTGGTTGATTTCAGCTCTGAGTTTGATTATTTCCTGCCTTCTACTCCTCCTGGGTGTATTTGCTTCTTTGTGTTCTAGAGCTTGTAGGTGTGCTGTCAAGCTACTGATATGTGCTCTCTCCTGTTTCTTTCTGCAGGCACTTAGAGCTATGAGTTTCCTCTTAGCACAACTTTCATTGTGTCCTATAAGCTTGGGTATGTTGTACCTTCATTTTCTTTAAATTTTAAGAAGTCTATAATTCTTTCTTTCTTTCTTCCTTGACCATGTTATCATTGAGTAGAACATTGTTCAACTTCCATATATATGTGGGTTTTCTTTCCTTATCAATTAACATAGATGGAGAAACCAAGATATTCCATGACAAAAACAAATTTACACAATATCTTTCTACAAATCCAGCCCTACAAAGGATAATAAATGGTAAAGCCCAAGATAAGGAGGCAAGCTACACCCTAGAAAAAGGAAGAAACCAATTGTCTTGGCAACAAAACATAGAGAAGAAAATCACACATACATAATCTCACACCCAAATATGAAGATAACAGGAAGCAATAATCACTATTCCTTAATATCTCTCAACATCAATGGTCTCAACTCCCCAATAAAAAGACATAGATTAACAAACTGGATACGCAACAAGGACCCTACCTTCTGCTGCCTACAGGAAACACAACTCAGAGACAAAGACAGACACTACCTCAGAGTGAAAGGCTGGAAAACAACTTTCCAGGCAAATGGTCTGAAGAAGCAAGCTAGAGTAGCCTTTGTGCTTTCTTTATTGTTTCTATTTCTAATTTTAAAACTGGGAAAGTTTTTTTCAATTCCTTCACCTATTTGGTCATGTTGTTCTGTAATTCTTTCAGGGATTTTTGTGTTTCCTCTTTAAGGGCTTCTAATCATTTTCTGTATTGTCCTGCATTTCTTTAAGCGAGTTAAGTATTCCCTTCTTAAAGTTCTCCATAATTATTATAAAATGTGATTTTAAATCTAAATCTTGTTTTTCCAGTGTTTTTGGATATCCAGTATTTTCTTTGGTGGGAGAACTGGCCTCTGATGTTGCCAAGTAGTCTTAGTTTCTGTTGCTTAGGTTTCTGCACTTGCCTCATGCCTTCAAGTTGTCTCTGATGTTTGCTTGCCTTGCTATTTCTGACAGTGACTTTACCCTCCTATAGGCCTCTGTGTAAGCACTCCTGTAGACCTGTTTTCTTGTTTTCTCTCAGCTCTTTCTGGGAACAAGTGCTCTGATCTCAGGTGTGTACTCTTTCAGTGCTAGGCAGGGGCAGGAATCAGATGGGTCCTGAACCTGACTGCTTTTAGGTTCTAGCACTAGGGGTATAGCTGGTACTAGGCAATTCCCTCTTGGGTCTGGAATGTGGGCAGAGGGTAGTCTCCTCTGACTTCTCAGGAGTGTCAGTACTTCTGAGGGCCCAGCTCTCTCCCCCACAGAATTTGGGTGCAGGGAGCTGTTTGACCTGTTCAGTTCAGTTCAGTGCACAGATCAAAACCACAGGTAGTGGTGGCTGACTGTTCCTATATTCCTGTGTCTAGAGGCACTATGCAGTTTCCTCTTGGACCAGGGTTGTGGGCAAAGGTGGGGAGAAGTGGCAGTCTATCCTGTGGTCTCAGGATGTCTACACTTCTGAGTGTTCAGCTCTCTTCCCCATGGGATTTGGGTGCAGAGAACTGTGGGATGGCATCAGTTTATATCAGGCACAGCCAGAAAGAGGAAATGCCCTGAACCAGAGAACTTCTCCCTCTGTGTGTCCTGAGTCTACCAGTCAGATCACTTGGAGCATAAAAGTGGGTCTTACCTCTGCTCTATGGTGTGTAGGCACTCCTGGTGACTGACTTTCAGCTCTTGGCACAGGCAGGTATCAGTGCCTCAGTCCTTCTTAAAAGGGGAAACAAAAATATGTATAGGAGCAGGATATGGAGCAGAGACTGAAGGAATGGCCATTCAGAGCCTGCCCCACCTAGGGATCCAGCATACACACACACACACACACACACACACACACACACACACACAAACACAAACACAGCCACCAAACCTAGACAATATTGAGGAAGCCAAGAAGTGCATGCTGACAGGAGCCTGATATAGCTGTCTCCTGAGAGGGTCAGCCAGAGCATGACAAATGCAGAGGTGAATGATAGCAGCAAACCATTGAACTGAGAACAGGGTCCCATTGGTGGGATTAGAGAAAGAATTGAAGGAGCTGAAGTGGCTTGCTACCCCATAAGAATAGCAACACCAACCAACCAGAGCTCTCAGGGACTAAACCACCACCCAAAGACATGGTCAGACCTATGATTCCAGCTGCATAATTAGCAGAGATGGCCTTGTTGGGCACCAATGGGAGGAGAAGCCTTTTTCCTGCCAAGACTGGATCCCTCAGTGTAGGGGACTATCAAGGAGGGGATGTAGGAAGAGGGTGGTTGGGGAGTGAGAATACCATTATAAAAGAAGGTGGGGAGGATGGGATAGGGGGCTTATGGATGGGAAACTGGAAAACAGAATAACATTTGAAATGTAAATAAAAATTATCCAATAAAAATTTTTTAAAAAAAAGAAAGGAATGTTCAACATCCTTAGTCATCAGGGAAATACAAATCAAAAATCCCTGAGATTCCACTTCACACCTGTCAGAATGTCTAAGATTAAATACTCAGGTGACAACAGATGCTGGCAAGGATGTGGTGAAAGAGGAACACTCTTCCATTGTTGGTGGGATTGCAAGCTGGTACAATCACTCTGAAAATCAGTCCAGAGGTTTCTCAGAAAATTGGACCCAGCTATACCACTCCTTGTCATATACTCAAAAGATGCTCCAACATATGACAAAGACATATGCTCTACTATGTTCAAGCAACCTTATTTATAATAGCCAGAAGCTGGAAAGAACCCAGATGTCCCTCAAAAGAGGAATGGAAACAGAAAATGTGGTACATTTACACAATGGAGTACTACTCAGTGCTCAAAAACAATGACTTCATAAAATTCATAGGCAAATGGATGGAAGTAGAAAATATTATCCCAAATGAGGTAGCCAAATCACAAAAAAGAACATGGTATGCACTCACTGATAAATGGATATTAGCCCAAAAGCTTGAATTACCCAAGATACAATCTATAGGCCAAATGAAGTTCAAGAAGAACAATGACCAAAGTGTAGATACTTCAGTCCTTCTTAGAAGAGGGAACAAAAATATTTATAGGAGGGAGTACAGAGACTGAATGAATGGCCACTGAGAGCCTGCCCCACCTGGGGATGCAGCCCATATACATACAGCCACCAACTCCAGACAGTGCTGCTGATTCCAAGAAGTGCATGCTGACAGGAGCCTGATATAGGTGTCCCCTGAGAGGCTCTGCCAGAGCATGACAAAAACAGAGGCAGATGCTTGCAACCAACCATTGAACTGAGAATGGGGTCCCCATTGGAGGAGTTAGAGAAAGAATTGAAGGAGCTGAAGGTATTTGCAACTCCATAAGAACAACAGTCCCAACCAACCAGAGCTCCCAGGGACTAAACCACCATCCAAAGAGTACACATGGACAGACCCATGGTTTCAGCTGCATATGTAGCAGAGGATGGCCTTGTTGGGCACCCAAGGGAGGAGAAGCGTTGCCAAGGCTGGAACCCTACCCCATGTAGGGGAATATTGGGGGAGGAGGTTGGAAGGGGTGCGGGAATGGGTGTGGATAGAAGGGGAAGAAAAGGGATGGAGTGTGGGATATGAGTTTTTATGGACAGGAAATTGGGAAAGGGGATAACATTTGAAATGTAAATAAATATCTCTAAAAATAAAAATAAAATAAAAAAGAAAGAAAGAAATCTTTATATTAACCTTAAGAAGGATATTTGAAGCGTTGGGCAGGAGTGTATTTGGTATATCCCATCTCAGGCCTTTTCACAATCATTCCAGGACTCCCCAGTATAGCCACACATCTCAGATCAACCTTGGGTAACAGCCCTCCAATTCACCCATCAAATCACACAAGAACTCCACAGTACAGCCACTCATTTCAGATCCACCTTGGGTGACCCTAAATAGCATCAGTGTGGACAAGCAGTCTATCCCCATGCTGTTCTTCATATCACTCCCCAAAACTTTGTCATAAACCTCCAGGGATAAATCATGGATAGGAATTCACAGCAACTAAGATGATGCAGCCCAGTAAGCATACTCCAGTTAAGATACTCCACAGAATAAAGTCCAGCCCAGCAAACCAGAAATGGTGTCTGGAAGATTTTCCAGACCTTAAGAGAGAATCCAAGTCCCAGAGAAAGACTGATTCCCTTAGGTGTACAGGGCACTCTGACTCTTAAGTATTGTGGCAAGCGGTATCAGGGTTACTGTGAGACATATACTAGGCTGAAGTTGTCAATGCCAAGGGAGGATTGGAGTCCTAAAGGATCTTGTGTACCAGTACAATAGCCAGAGTTCACATGCAATGGATAAAAAAGAGGAATCCCCATAATATGACTAATAGTAAATTGTCTATGAAACATCTTTAATGCTTGACTGCAATAGCCAATTCCATTATCTGTCTAATCTGATTTAAAACACCCAGCATAAAGAAAAATGTAGGCAATGACATTTCATTTTTAGTTGCTTCTCCTGTTAAAGAAGTTGCAACAAGAAAGCCTGAGAAGGGGGCCAATAGTCATGTGTACATATTTTAATTTTCCAAAATCAGATATGAGTAATATCCATTTTCATAATTGATTAAGTACAAATTCTCAAAGATTAACACCATTATGTGGTACAGAAAGAAACTGAGAACATTGAGGACAAGTTTTACAATTTGAAATGCACATTCTCTAGAAATACCAAATTGTCTCAAGCTATGACTATTTTGACAAAGAATGAGATCACTTGTCAAATTGTTCCTGTGTAAGGCCTATAATTTGCCTAGTATACAAATATGCTGTTGAATTGCCATCACTAAAGGGTCTGGGCAATTCAGTATGAGCTCGTGTGTGTGTGTGTGTGTGTGTGTGTGTGTGTGTGTGTGTGTGTGTGTGTGTATTATTGGTTATTTTATTTCTTTATATTTCAAATGTTATCCCCCTTGCTAGTTTCCCCTCCACAAACTCCCTATTTCATCTCCCCCTGTCCTGCTTCTATGAAGGAGCTCCCTCACCCACTTCTATCTCACCACCCTAGCATTCCCCTACACTGGGGCATCGAACCTCCACAGGACCAAGGACCTCCCCTCCCATTAATGCCAGATAAGGCGATCCTCTGCTATATATGCAGCTGGAGCCATGGGTCCCTCCATGTGTACTCTCTGGTTAGTGATTTTGTCCCTGGGAACTCTGGGGGATCTGTTTGGTTGATATTGTTGTTCTTCCCATGGGTTTGTGAATCCCTTCAGCTCCTTCAGTACTTCCCCTAACTCTTCTACTGTCATCCCATGCTCAGTCCAATTGTTGGCTGTGAGCATCTGCATCTGTATTGGTCCTCTGGCAGAGCCTTTCAGGGGACAACCATATCAAGCTTCTGTAAGCAAGTGCTTCTTGGCATTAGCAATAGTGTCTGGGTTTGCTGTGTATGGATGTGATGGCACAGTCTCAGAATGGTATGTACTTCAGTCTCTCCTCCACTCTTTGTTCCTGTATTTCCTTTAGACAGGAGCAATTCTCAACAATAAGTGAACTTGTGGGGTAATCATCATCCCTGTACTCAAGCTGTACTACAGAGCAACAGTGATAAAAACAACATGGTATTGGTACAGAGTCAACTAGATCAACAGAATAGAATTGAAGACCCAGAAATGAACCCACACACCTATGGTCACCTGATCTTTGACAAAGAAGCCAAAACCATCTAGTGGGGAAAAAACAGCATATTCAACAAATGGTGCTGGCTTAAGTGGCAGTTAACATGTATAAGAATGCAAATTTATCTACTCTTATCTCCTTGTACAAAGCTCAAGTCCAAGTGGATCAAGAACCTTCACATAAAACCAGATACACTGAATCTAATAAAAGAGAAAGTTGGAAAGAACCTTGAACATATTAGCACAGTATGTGCTTTTAAATGTCCTATAAAGTAAAGAGCAGTACATTCTCTTAAATTAAGTTGTATTTGCTTAAATACTTGCGAACTTTGAGAATTAGCAATATCTAAAAAGGAACAGGTTCAAGCAATTGTAAACCATGAGCTATATATTGGCTATCAATCAGTTATCTGTTCTGTAGCAGGGAAAAACTCAAGAGAATGAACATGTGATGTGATCCAATTTCATATGCTGCCTTCCTGTTAGATGCACTATCTGTAAATACAATAAGGGCATTCTCTATTGACTACATCATAAATTTACAGGAAATACAAAAGCATGTATAGAAGCAAATGGTAGCAACTTGTCCTTTGAATAATGCTTATCCATTTAGCCTGAAATGCTTGTGCAAGCCATAGCCCCACATGTCAGTATTCCACAATAACCAATATAATTGTTGTTTGGAATAAGGAATAAATACTTCATCAGTTTTTCTCTCAAAATATTCTTGTGATTCTGTCCTACGATTCTGTATTAACATAGCAAGAGCTTCGTAATAGGGTGTTAAAACTTTAGTTGGAGATAAAGAAAGAAGAATCCACATTAATGGTCCCTTCTGCCAAAGAACTGCTGAGGGTGACACCGCCCAGACCTGAAGGGAGTCAGTCAACAGTTCTCTACACCCAAATCCTGTGGGAGGGAGAGCTAAACGTTCAGAGAGGCAGACACGCCTGGGAAGCCAGAAGAGACTACACTCTGCCCACATTTCTGACTCCAGAGGAAAACACCTAATGCCATCCGGGACCCCGGTGCACCAGAGCTCCGGGAAAAGGTGGTGCAGACCCTCCTGGTTGCTGCCCTTGCCCAAAGCTCAAAAGCAGCCCCCCACGAGCAACTTGAGCTGCCGGACCAGAGGTAAGACCAACTTTTCTGCTACAAGTGACCTGCCTGGTGGACTCAGGACAGAGGCCCACAGGAACAGCTGAAGACCAGTAGACAGGAAAAACTACACGCCCGAAAGCAAAACACTCTGTTCCCATAACTGGCTGAAAGAAAACAGGAAAACAGGTCTACAGCACTCCTGATACACACAGGCCTATAGTAGGGTCTAACCACTGTCAGAAATAGCAGAACAAAGTAACACCAGAGACAATCTGATGGTGAGAGGCAAGCGCAGGAACCCAAGCAACAGAAACCAAGACTACATGGAATCATCTGAGCCCAATTCTCCCACCAAAGCAAACACTGAATATCCAAACACACCAGAAAAGCAAGATCTAGATTTAAAATCACATTTGATCATAATGCTGGAGGACTTCAAGAAAGACATGAAGAACTCCCTTAGAGAAATGCAGGAAAACATAAATAAACAAGTAGAAGCCTATACAGAGGAACCACAAAAATCCCTGAAAGAATTCCAGGAAAACATAATCAAACAGGTGAAGGAGTTAAAAATGGAAATAGAAGCAATAAAGAAAGAACACAGGAAAACAACCCTGGATATAGAAAACCAAAGGAAGAGACAAGGAACCATAGATACAAGCATCACCAGCAGAATACAAGAGATAGAACAGAGAATCTCAGGAGCAGAAGATTCCATAGATATCATCGACACAACTGTCAAAGATAATGTAAAATGGAAAAAGCTACTGGTCCAAAACATACAGGAAATCTAGGACTCAATGAGAAGATCAAACCTAAGGATACTAGGTATAGAAGAGAGTGAAGACTCCCAGCTCAAAGGACCAGTAAATATCTTCAACAAAATCATAGAAGAAAACTTCCCTAACCTAAAGAAAGAGATAACCATAAGCATACAAGAAGCCTACAGAACTCCAAATAGATTGGACCATAAAAGAAACTCCTCCCATCACATAATAGTCAAAACACCAAACGCACAAAATAAAGAAAGAATATTAAAAGCAGTAAGGGAAAAAGGTCAAGGAACATATAAAGGCAGACCTATCAGAATCACACCAGACTTTTCTCCAGAGACTATGAAAGCCAGAAGATCCAGGACAGATGTCATACAGACCCTAAGAGAACACAAATGCCAGCCCAGGTTACTGTATCCTACAAAACTCTCAATTAACATAGATGGAGAAACCAAGATATTCCATGATGAAACCAAATTTACACAATATCTTTCTACAAATCCAGCCCTACAAAGGATAATAATGGTAAAGCCCAACATAAGGAGGCAAGCTATACCCTAGAAGAAGCAAGAAACTAATCGTCTTGGCAACAAAACAAAGAGAAGAAAAGCACACAAACATAACCTCATATCCAAATATGAATAGAACAGGAAGCAATACTCACTATTCCTTAATATCTCTCAACATCAATGGCCTCAACTCCCCAATAAAAAGACATAGATTAACAAAGTGTATACGCAACGAGGACCCTACATTCTGCTGCCTACAGGAAACACACCTCAGAGACAAAGACAGACACTACCTCAGAGTGAAAGGCTGGAAAACAACTTTCCAAGCAAATGGTCAGAAGAAGCAAGCTGGAGTAGCCATTCTAATATCAAATAAAATCAATTTTCAACTAAAATTCATCAAAAAAGATAAGGAAGGACACTTCATATTCATCAAAGGAAAAATCCACCAAGATGAACTCTCAATCCTAAATATCTATGCCCCAAATAAAAGGGCACCTACATACGTAAAAGAAACCTTACTAAAGCTCAAAACACACATTGCACCTCACACAATAATAGTAGGAGATTTCAACACCCCACTCTCATCAATGGACAGATCATGGAAACAGAAATTAAACAGAGACATAGACACACTAAGAAAAATCACAAACCAAATGGACTTAACAGATATTTATAGAACATTCTATCCTAAAACAAAAGGATATACCTTCTTCCCACCACCCCATGGTACTTTCTCCAAAATTGACCAAGATAGATAAACAGCCAAACTAACGAGAGGGCACAGAGAGATTATCCAAATTAACAATATCAGAAATAGAAAGGGAGATATAGCAACAGAGTCTGAGGAAATTAAAAAAAATAATGAGATCCTACTACAAAAGCCTATATTCAACAAAACTAGAAACTCTGGATGAAATGGACAATTTTCTAGACAGATAAAATCAGGATCAGATAAACCATCTGAACAGTCCCATAACTCCTAAAGAAATACAAGCAGTTATTAAAAGACTCCCAACCAAAAAGAAAAAGCCCAGGACAGGATGGGTTTAGTGGAGAATACTATCAGACCTTAATAGAAGACCTAAAACCAATACTGTCAAAACCAACCACAAAAATAGAAACAGAAAGAACACAACCCAATTCCTTCTATGGAGCCACAATTTTGCTTATGCCTAAATTACACAAAGACCTAACAAAGAAAGAAAACTTCAAACCAATTTCCCAACAAATATTACTTCAAAAATACTCAATAAAATTCTTGCAAACTGAATCCAAGAACACATCAAAATGATCACTGATCATGATCAAGTAGATTTCATCCCAGGGATGATGGAATGGTTTAATATACAAAAATCTATCAACATAATCAACTCTATAAACAAACTCTAAGAAAAAAACCACATGATCATCTCATTAGATGCTGAGAAAGCATTTGACAAAATTCAACACACCTTCATACATAAGTCTTGGAAAGATAGGGTATTCAAGGCCCATACATAAACATAGTAAAAGCAATATACAGCACACCAGTAGCCAACATCAAACTAAATAGAGAGAAATTTAAAGCAATCCCACTAAAATCAAGGACTAGACAAGGCTGCCACTCTCTCCCTATTTATTCAATATAGTACTTGGAGTCCTAGCCAGAGCTATCAGACAACAAAAGGAAGTCAAAGGGATACAAATTGGAAAGAAAAAAGTCAAAATATCACTAATTGCAGATAATATGATAGTATACTTAAATAACCCCAAAAGTTCAACCAGAGAATTATTAAGCCTGATAAACAACTTCAGCAACGTGGCTGAGTATAAAATTAACTCAAACAAATCAGTAGTCTTCCTCTACTCAAAGGATAAACAGGCTGAAAGAGAAAGTAGGAAAATGACACTCTTCACAATAGTCACAAATAACATAAAATACCCTGGTCTGACTATAACCAAGTAAGTGAAAGATCTGTATGAAAAGAACTTCAAGTCTCAGAAGAAAGAAACTTACGAAGACCTCAGAAAATGGAAAGACCTCCCATGCTCATGGATTGGCAGGATTAATATAGTAAAAATGGCCATTTTGCCAAAAGCAATCTACAGAGTCAACGCAATCCCCATCAAATTCCACATCAATTCTTCATAGAGTTAGAAAGAGTAATTTGCAAATTCATTAGAATAACAAAAAATCCAGGAGAGCAAAAACTATTCTCAACAATAAAAGAACTTCTGGAGAAATCACCATCCCTGACCTCAAGCTGTACTTTACAGAGCAATAGTGATAAAAACTGTATGATATTGGAACAGAGACAGGCAGATAGATAAATGGAATAGAATTGAAGACACATAAATGAACCCACACACCTATGGTCACTTGATCTTTGGCAAAGGAACTAAAACCATCCAGTGGAAAAAAGATAGCATTTTCAACAAATAGTGCTGATTAAACTGGAGGTCAGTATGTAGAAGAATGCAATGCAATCCATTCTTATTGCCCTGTACAAAGCTTAAGTCGAAGTGGATCAAGGGCCTCCACATCAAACCAGGATATACTCAAATCTATAGAAAAAGGTTGGGAAGAGCCTCTAGCACATGGGCCCTGGAGATGATTTCCTGAATAGAACACCAATGGCTTATGCTCTAAGTTCAAGAATGGACAAATGAGGTCTCATAAAATTGCAAAGCTTCTGAAAGCAAAGGACACTGTCATTAGGACAAAACAGCAACCAACAGATTGGTAAAGTTCTTTACCAATCCTATATCAAATAGAGGGCTAATATCCAATATATACAAAGGACTCAAGAAGTTAGACTCCAGAGAATCAAATAACCCTATTGAAAATGGGGTACAGAGCTAAACAAAGAATTCTCAGCTGAGAAATATTGAATGGCTGCTAAGTACCTAAAGAAATGTTCAACATCCTTAGTCATTAGGGAAATGCTAATCAAATCAACCCTGACACAAGTCAGAATGACTAAGATCAAAAGCTCAGGTGACAAAAGATGATGGAGAGGATGCGGAGAAAGAGGAACACCCCTCCATTGCTGGTGGGATTGCAAGCTGGTACAACCATTATGGAAATCAATCTGGAGGTTCCTCAGAAAATTAGACATTGTACTACCTAAGGACTCAGCTATATCACTCCTGGGCATATACCCAAAAGGTGCTCCAACATACAACAAAGACACATGCTCCAGTATGTTTATAGTGGCCTTATTTATAATAGCCAGAAGCTGGAAAGAACCCAGATGCCCTTCAACAGAGGAATGGATACAGAAAATGTGGTACATCTACACAATGGAGTACTGCTCAGCTATTAAAAACAATTACTTCATAAAATTCATAGGCAAATGAATGTAACTAGAAAATGTCATTCTGAGTGAGGTAACCCAATCTCATACACACACACACACACACACACACACACACACACACACACACACGTTTGCATTCACTGATAAGTGAATATTAGCCTAAAAGCTTGTATTATCCAAGATACAACCCAGTGACCACATGAAGCTCAAGGAGAAGGATGACCAAAATATGGATGCTTCAGACCTTCTTAGAAGGAGGAATAAAAGTTTTTGTAGGAGGGGATATGGAGACAAAATTTGGAGCAGATACTGAAGGACCTTTCAGAGCCTGCCCCACCTGGGGATCCAGCCCATATACATGCAGCCACCAAACCCAGACAATATTGAGGATGCCAAGATGTGCATGCTGACACAGGAGCCTGATATAACTGTCTCCTGAGAGGCTCTGCCAGAGCATGACAAATACAGAAGTGAATGCTAGCAGCCAACCATTGAACTGAGAATGGGGTCCTCATTGGAGGAGTTAGAGAAAGAATTGAAGCTGAATGGGTTTGCAGCCCCATAAGAACAACAATACCAACCAACCAGAGCTCCCAGGGATTAAACTACCATCCAAAGAGTACACATGAACAAACCTATGGCTCCAGCTGTGTATGTAGCAGAGGATGGCCCTGTTGGGCTCCAGAGGGAGAAGAAACCCTTGGTCCTACCAAGGCTGGATCTCTCAGTGTAGGATAATGTCAGGGAAGGGAGGTGGGAAGGATTGCTGGGTGGGTGGGGGAAAGGGGATAACATTTGACATATAAAGAAAAAGTATCCAATAAAAATAACTGACATAAAAATTATTTTTTGTGGAAACAACTTGTTTCAGGCTTCCAAGTGCAGGTCAAAAACTGCAGCGTCTTTCCCATGTATGGGACAAATTTTATGTCTCATCTGCTCTAGTACCACTTTGCCGAGATAATTCAATCACATGCTCTGTCCAGAGAGCTAGAGTCTGGAAATAAATAAACTGTGGGTCAACAGTGATGGTGGTCTTTCTTCCAGGCTTCTGACACAGCCTTCAGATACTGACACATGAATAGAATTGACCACTTGGAATGCCATAGAAAAATGAACAGTAGGTGACATCTTAAGGGAAGTCTTTCTCAGTGCTGTACACATTTTCATGATAAAATCATCCAAAAATTCTCTAAAAGATTGATGAGAGATAGAATATAGTGCAGTGATAAAATGCCTGCCCCAGCACCAAATACATACATAAACCTGGCAGAGATGTCAGGCAATAGTCTTGTCATGATAACTCCAAGGCTGGTGGCCCTTGCAGTGACTAATAAATTTTATTTTAAGATGAATAAATAGGACAGGCAAGATGAGTCCATACAGAAAGGTATTTGTGGCCAGGTCCAATCATCTGAGCTCAATACCTGAGGTTCAGACCTTAGAAGGAAAGAACTGACTCAATTGTTCTCTGACCCATACTTGTACTTTGCAGAATACACATATACAGGAAGGAAGGAAGGAAGGAAGGAAGGAAGGAAGGAAGGAAGGAAGGAAGAAGGGCAGTATATTTAATGTCAAAACATCTAATTGCCATAAGATCCATTTTATACCATTTGAAATTTTTGCTTCTGTTTTAAAATCTACTGAGAAAAAGAGGCAGAAATTAGTCATACATGGGAATGAACTAAACCATTAAGTTACAAAGAAAACATAATTTGATCTATGTTAACTGAATATTTCCTCAATTTCTGCTTTTTTTCAATGTCATGTTGATGGAATTTATCAATAATGTCTCTTCTAAAAATTGTGTCTGCTGTTGTCATGTTAATAGTTACAAGCTTTGTGAGCTTGCCTGAGGCAAGACCAGTAAGCCTCACCATGTATAAATATCCCTGGTCCCCACAGTCTCTGGGAGAGTCCATTTGCTCAGTCTAAAAGCAAACTGAGCACCATGAGGCTGAGCCTGTGTCTTCTGACCATTCTGGTTGTTTGTTGCTATGAAGGTGAGTATTATTTAGGATTGATCCAGCCACAGCTCCTGGTAAGTTTGCCCCTTTGAACAGGTGGTAAGTTTCTGTGCCATGAAGTCGGGGTCAGGAAAAGACTATTATTCTAAAAATTCCCCCCCAACCTCTTTTATTAGCTCCCAAAAGAACAAAAACTCCAGATACTTTCTCTTGCTGAGGAAGCTTTGATGAGGCAGAGTGTCTGGAAAGAACCAAAAAGGACATTAGAAACTAAGTTCAAAAAAGGAATCTATTTGTTGTACTACTTTTCACTTTCTTGTATTGGAAAGTAACCCGAAAGAGTTCTCCATTCCTGATAGTCAATGTTCTCTGAATCTGTGAATAATCAATTTTCAAACCTCTCAACTTGACTCTAAGAATAAGCAAGCCTGTGTAGTCTGATCAGTTTCTTGGGGTTCTACCAATACTGTTAATAGGAACAGTGTGGTCATTATCAATAAGATATTGGTTTTTTCTTAAATTAATAAATTTTCACAATCTATTGCATCCTACATACTCTGTGCCTTAAAAATTAACTGAGTCTCATGGGCGATTACCCCCTGTTTCTTCTCCGCATCTCCTCCTGCCTAACCAGCTACCCCTCGTCCTATAGCCTACAGTATTTTCCTACAATATTTTCTGATGGAATCTGTTTAAGGCTCATATCAGTCACTGTTCAGGCACGTCCTAGGTATAGTATCTACATGTCCTTGGGAAAACTGACTCTGGTGGCACATACCTCTGCTCCAAGTTAAATGAGGTTAAATATAAGGCGCTTGGGTCTAAGTCCAGTGCAGGCCACCGCCGGAGATTTTTTTAAGAGCCTTGAAGGGAACGTGGAAACTAGATTAGAAAAACACAGTTTCTTCAGTTCTTATGTGGACAGTCAACATACATCTTTACAATCCATAAGATGGATGCCAATTTGCCCTTGTCAACCTCCCTAGAAGTGAACCTGAGCGTCACTGTGCAAATGCACCTGGGTATGATCCAAAACTGATCAACTCTTTACCTTGAACTGTACCTGTTGCCATGACCTAATCTGTCAATTTCAAATTGTCACCTCTCTACACAAAAGAATCTGCTCACTTTTTACTTTTCCTATCTCTTATAAAATTCTGATGTTCATGTCAAGTTGGACAACACAACAATTACTATTTTCAGTTGTACAAGACTCATAAAAATGCTAGTGGATATGAAGTTAAACCTGAAACTTTTAATGCTAAGAAAGAAAATTTCAGGAAACCATAGAAGATTGGGGAGTCATTGGTGTGGACTAAAATAAAAAACAGAGGGAGCCAACAATAATGTTCCTTCAGTCCCTTGCTGTGTGATCTTCAGGATTTCATACAGGAACAGGCAAGGGGCCCAATACCCTCCATATTCTGTCCAGTCTTCAGTCTCAAGTCAGAGAAATTCATACAAAAACATAATTAAAAATAAAAAGTAGCCATGGGACCTGGGAAGCAGAGAAAGGTGAATTTCCACGTGTTTGACTCTCAAAGTTAGAATGGTCTACAAAGTGAGTTCCAGGACAGCCAGAACTACACAGAGAAACTGTCTAGAAAAACAGGAAAGCAAAACAAAACAAAAGTGATTAATGATAGTTTCACTTCGCTCACACTTTCCAGCTAATGGCCAGACCTTGGCTGGCCAGGTCTGCCAAGCTCTTCAGGATGTAACTATAACCTTCTTACTAAACCCTGAGGAAGAACTGAAGAGGGAACTTGAGGAATTTGATGCACCTCCAGAGGCTGTTGAAGCAAACCTAAAAGTGAAGCGATGTATAAATAAGATAATGTATGGAGACAGACTTTCAATGGGAACTTCATTGGTATGTTCATATTGCTTTACACACTCAGAAGGCCACAATCGAGGTTGATGTGATGGTCTCTTGGGGCCACATGGATGGGGAAGAACTACAGGACATTGGTGATAGGTTGGTTGAGGAATACACTGCTAATCTGAGTTCATTTGTAAACAGTTCCCAGAATAGTTGCCTCATTGTACAGTGTTACCCGAGATACAACACTCTTGTGGCATCCTAACAAGGCCAAAAAGGGTTCTACAAAAGTAGGTTTTATGGTTCACTCTGTTGTCAATCTGCTAGGGACTTTGACGAAGTTTATATCTGCACAATGAATGGATATTATCTCTATTGAATACTATGGGGGATGTTGGTAAATGAAAATCCCACAGATGGGAGGAAGGAACCTGGAAACAACTTCCTTAAGATCAAAATATGGGTAGGATCCATTTCTCTGCCAAATTTGCTCACACTGCCAGGAACCTGAGGACCTCCTGTTTGCAATACTTCATACCCACTTCAGCCCTGGATCTACCCTGGTTAACCCATTAGAAGGAAAGTAGAGGCCACAATTTTAAATCATCTAAAGAAGTTATGCCTAGGGAACTGTCCCCTCCTAATCCAGAGAAGTAGGGACCTGAGCAATGCTGTGGTCACCTGACACGGAAAGAGCTCTCATTTATATGCATTATTTTATTTTATTCCCTGAGCACACTTTATGTTTTTGTCTTTCTATGGTGCCCTCCATGGACTCTTAATTTGTTACCATTTCTTCTCCAGGAACTGCCTGACTCACCTCACCTTTCTTCTCTTGCCTTCTGTTTATTTGCAGGTATTCATTATGTTGAAATGTGATGTGAAAGTATGGTTACAAATAAACTTTCCAAGAGGTCGTTGGTTCTCAGAAATTAACTGACTTTCACTGCTCAATGTGAAGGTTTCAATATCTTGCACTAATAAATTACTCTCCTTGCATATTAACACCTGTCTGTTACACTAAGTCTTGGGTCTTACATTGGATTAGTTTTAATTTTTAAAAGTGTATTTTCAGTGATGGTAATAAGTTACAGAGGTCATCTCTATCAACGTGACTGTCAAGCCTGAGGTTCAGGCATCAGGAACACTGCCCTACAAGTAAGTTTGCCATTTCTGTGAGACCATAAAGGAAAATGATCAAAGATGATAGCACACATTGGCCTCTTCTGTGGCCACTGTTCTAAACTGACTTACTACCCCAGTACATCATGCCATTCATGGTCTAAGTACTCCACCTGACTACTTCCCATTCAACCTATGGTAGTACTTAGAACAAGCCCCCTATTCTAAAACAAAAGCCCTGATTGTCATAAGCTTCACTGCAATAGGTTCACCATTCTTTCCATCACTTTCATGAAGTGCAGAGCAATTTCTCAAAAATTCAAATATCTTGTGTCCTAATCAAAACTATATATTCATTTATAATTAATGGCTCTTACTATGGCTTTTATGAATATCCACATTTTCTGCCCTAGTAAAGCAATCATGGGTTTGTACCATGTCAGGGCACAGGATAAAATGAAAGAAAAGGAAAAGAGGAGGGGTAGCTATGCCTACTGCCTCCTGTTCTAAATGTGGTCCATATCCTCCAGTCTGATGGGGTGTGGCTTACCCTAAAGGAGAGTATGGACATGCTTCACATGTTCAGGTTACAAATATGTCTGCCGTTTATGGCTGAGCAAGTAAACAAAGAAAAGCAAAACTCTTCCAAAATAGAGATACAACCGCCAGCTACACAAATAGTACATGCATGCATAAATGTTTCAATAAAGCTGCTGTCTCAATCACATTACATCTAATGGGAAAGAAATTGAGGTAGAATGTTTCATGAAAAAGAATGATAAATCTTAAAACCACTGTGTGTAACACAAAACTCAAAACTTAAGGAGACAATTGAAAAATAGAACTAAAATTTTAAAAGCCAGGAAATTTTTCCAGAATTAAAACCATATAAAATTGAAAAGGCCACAGTAACTAACTGTTTTTCTACATCTATAATATCTTGGTGATATTGACAATTTCAATGAAGGAAAGTCTTCTGAAAAAACAAGCAAGACAAAAAACACTAAGTTTTTTCAAAGTAGAGGGAGTAAACATTAAATCTTCAGGGTAATGTGTCAGACAAGAAGTTGCTTCTATGTAACCCTGTGAAGGAGACACAGAAGTGGAAAAAGGAAAAGAAAGAAAAGGGAAGGGAAAGGAAGGGAAGGGAAAGGAAGGGAAGGGAAGGGAAGGAAAGGAAAGGAAAGGAAAGGAAAGGAAAGGAAAGGAAAGGAAAGGAAAGGAAAGGAAAGGAAAGGAAAGGAATTTGCCAAGTGTGGTAGACTATGCCTTTAATCCAAGTACACAGGAGGCAGAGACAGGCAGATCACTGTGGACTCCAGAACACCTTGGTCTACAAAGCAGGTCAAGGCTATCCAGGGCTACATAGTGAGATCCTGTCTCAGAAAGAGGAAGAAACGAGAGAGAGAGAAAGGGCCTCCTTATGAGGAAAGAGAAGGTGTCAGAGATACAAAAGTAACAGTACCCTTGAAACAGTCTATGAGCCTGTTGGGGTGGTGCACTCTGCTAGGATTTGCTGAAGGAGGCAGAGGCAGGAGGATCATGAGTTCAAGACCAGCCTGGGCTACACATTTTTTTAAAAAATTAAAAATAAATAAAACAAAGAAACATGCTATGAAAAAGATGATGGCAACTTGAAGAACAGAAACCAATCACAGGTCACTCCAGCTGCATGGCAACCATGTAGAGAAGTTGAAAGTTGTGATAGTTGAAGGCCCCCACAAGCTCATCCTGCTTAGAGCCCTGCATCAGGACAAGCCCAAATCCTCACAGGTTTAAAGACTGGTTGCAAGTCAACTGGCGGAGAGCACAGGGACTCAGTACCATCTTGAGAGAAAAACCCACCATTTGAAACTGACTTACCGGAGGGGCCTGAGAATGGATAAGTGGATAACATTTAGAGTCTGAATTTAACCTGTCAATTGCAGCATGAGAGATGACCCTGGGAGGCATTTGTGGGGAACTGCAGGGACACACACAAACTGGCTGAAAACTCAAGTCTCCAAGTAAGCTCGGTTTAGGCAGTAAACTGCTCAAGGGAAAGGTTCAGTGCTTGGTATCAGACATCAACTCCTGACAATAGCTCAGGTGATACTTACTAATCACTGAATTTTAAAATTCCTCTTACTTTTTGTCATTTACATATTCACTTAAATAGGCTTCTTTTGATTATTGAGTGTTCCTACATACTTTTAGTTTTCTTTTCTTATTTTAAAATTATTAGTTTTTTTAACTTACTTTACATTCCTACTGCCCCCTTACCAGTCACCCCCTCCCGCAACCTATCCCACTCCCCCTCCCTTTCTCCTCTGAAGAGGTAGGAGCTATCCTAAATATCCTCCAACACTACATCAAGTCTCTATCAGGCTCCCACTAAGGCCAAACAAGGCTGCCTAGTTTTTAGGGAAAAGTTTTTAGGATAGTCCCTGCCCCAGTTGTTTGGGACCCACATGAAGACCAAACTGCACATTAGCTACATATGTGTGGAAGCTTAGGTCCAGCCTGTGTATGGTTGGTGGTTAACTCTCTGAGAGACCCAACAGTCCAGGTTAGTTGACTCTGATGAGTTCCTATCCCCTTCAGGCCTATTCTTGTATAAGAGTCCCCAAGCTCAATCCACTGTTTGGGTGTGAGTGTCTGCATCTGTTTTAGTTAGCTGCTGAGTGAAGCTTCTCAGAGGACAGCCATGCTAAACTCACTGCAAGCATAACCAAGTATCATTAATAGTGTTAGAGTTTGGTATTTATTCATAGGTTGGGTCTCAGGTTGGGTTGATTATTTGTTGACATTTTTCTCAGGCTCTGTACCATTCCCCATCCCTGCATTTCTTGTAGACAGGATAATTTGTGGGTCCAATGTTTTGTGGGAGATTTGGTGTCCCTATCACTCCACTGGGGTTCTTCCCTGGCTACAGGAAATGGCCTCTTCAAGCTCCATCTCTCCAATGCTGTGAGTCACAGCTAAGGACACCACCATTGATTCTTGGGCACCTCCCTTATCCCAGATCTCTGTCTCTTTCTGAAGATGCCCTTTACCTCCACACTTCCATCAATTACAAGTTTCTATTCATTGTCTTAGACATCTAGCCATCCCTCCTGTCCCTCCCCAAACCTGATCCTGTAACCCCCATTATGTTCCCCATCCCCTCCTGCCCTCAGTTCCCTCCCTCCATCTACCTCTTATAACAATTTTATTCCCCTTTCTAGGTGAGATCCAAGTATCCTTGCTTGTGCCATATTTGTTTACCTTCTTTGGGTCTGTGGAGTGTAGCATGGTACCTGTATTTTATGGCTAATATACACTTATCAGCGAGTGCATACAAGGCATATCATTTTAGGACTGGGTTACCTCATTCAGGTATTCTCAAGTTCATTCCATTTGCCTGCAAAATGTTTGATGCCTTGGTTTTTAATAGCTGAATAATATTCCATTCTTTAGATGTACCACATTTTCCTTACCCATTCTTCAGTTGAGGGAATCTAGGTTGTTTCCAATTTCTGGCTATTACAAATAAGGCTGCTACCAACATAGTTGAACAAAATTCTTTGTGAGATGTTGGCACATCTTTGGGGTATAGCTGAGGCTTGAGGTAGAACTATTTCCAGTTTTCTGAGGAACTTCCAAATTCATTTCCAAAATGGTTGTGCAAGGTTGCACTCCCAAAACAATGAAGTAGTGTTCCTCTCGCTCCACATTCTCGCCAGCATGGTCTGTCACTTGGAGGTTTTCTATTGATTCTAAGAGCCATCAGATGGGAGCTCAGGGTCATTTTGATTTGCATTTCCCTGTCTAGAAAGGACTCTGAGCTTTTCTTTAAATGCTTCATCCTCTTCAACTCTGAACCTCACTTTTTTCTTTTCTTTTCTTTTTTCTCTTTTTTTTCTTTTTTTGATATTTTTCATTAGCGTCTCAAATGTTATTCTGTTTCCCAGTTTCCTGGACATAAGCCTCATCCCCTCCCCATCCCCCTCCCCTTCTTCTGTAAAGATGCTCCCCCTCCCCATAACCCTCCCTTCACATGCCACCCTGAAGTTCCCCTAAACTGGCGGGGGCAGGGGGCATCCAGACTTGTCATGACCAAGGGCTTCTCCTTCCATTGGTACACAACAAGGCCATCCTCTACTACATATGCAGCTGGAGCCATGGATCTGTCCATGTGTAGTCTTTGAGTAGTGGTTTAGTCCCTGGGAACTCTGGTTGGTTGGCATTGTTGTTCTTATGGAGTTGCAAGCCCCTTCGGTTCCTTCAATCCTTTCTCTAACTCATCCAAGGGGGACCCCATTCTCACCTGAATGGTTTGCTGCTAGCATTCGCCTCTATTAGACATGCTCTGGCTGAGTCTCTAGGAGACATCCTGTCAGCATGCACTTATTGGCTTCATCAATATTGTCTACTTTTGGTGGATATATATATGGGCTGGATCCCAAGGTGGGGCAGGCTCTAAATGGCCATTCCTTCAGTCTCTGTACTAAACTTTGTCTCCATATCCCCTCGAATAAATATTTTTGTTGCCCCTTTTAGGAAGGATTGAGGCATCTGAACTTTGGCTGTTCCTCTTCTTGAGTTCCATGTGTTCTGTGGATTATATCTTGGGTAATTCGAGCTTTTGGGCTAATAGCCACTTATCAGTGAGTGCATAACATGTATGATTTTTTGTGATTGAGTTACCACACTCAGAATGATATTTTCTAGTTCCATCCATTTGCCTATGAATTTCATGAAGTCATTGTTTTTGATAGCTGATTAGTACTCCATTGTGTAGATGTACCACATTTTCTGTATCAATTCCTCTGTTGAAGGGCATCTGGGTTCTTTCCACTTCTGGCTATTATAAATAAGTGAAACATAGTGAAACATGTATTCTTGCCCAGGAGAGGTAAAGCTGGGTCCTTAGGTAGTACAATATCCAATTTTCTGATGAACCCCCAGACTGATTTCCAGAGTGGTTGTAACACTTTGCAATCCCACCAACAAGGGATGAGTGTTCTTCTTTCTCCACATCCTCGACAGCATCTGTTGTCACCTGAGTTTTTGATCTTAGCCATTCTGACTGGTATGAGGTGGAATCTCAGGGTTGTTTGGATTTGCATTTCCCTGATGACTAAGGATGTAAAACATTTCTTTAGGTACTTCTCAGACATTTAATATTCGTCAGATGAGAATTCTTTGTTTAGTTCTGTACCCCACTTTTAATAGGGATATTTGGCTCTCTGGAGTCTTACTTCTTGAGTTCTTTGTATATTTGGGAAATTAGCCCTCTATTAAATGTAGGGTTGGTAAAGATCTTTTCATAATCTGTTGGTTGACATTTTGCCCTAATGACAGTGTCCTTTGCATTAGAGATGTTTTGAAGTTTTATGAGATCCCATTTGTCGATTCTTGATCTAAGAGCATAAGCCATTGGTGTTCTGTTCAGGAAATTGTCCCCAGTGCTCATGTGTTCCAGGCTCTTACCCACTTTTTCTTCTATTGGGTTGAATGTATCTGGTTTGATGTGGAGGTCCTTGATCCACTTGGACTTAAGCTTTGTACAGGGTGATAAGCATGGATCGATCTGCCTTCTTCTACATGCTGACCTCCAGTTGAACCAGCACCATTTGCTGAAAATGCTATCTTTTTTCCATTGGATGGTTTTGGCTCCTTTGTCAAAAATCAAGTGCCCATAGGTGTGTGGGTTCATTTCTGGGTCTTCAATTCTATTCCACTGGTCTATCTGTCTGTCTCTGTACCAATACCATGCAGTTCTTATCACTATTGCTCTGTAATACTGCTTGAGTTCAGGGATAGTGATTCCCCCAGAAGTACTTTTATTGTTCTCTTAGTGTCTGTATGACATCTGTACAGGATCTTCTGGCTTTCACAGTCTCTGGTGAGATGTCTGTTGTAATTCTGATAGATCTGCCTTTTTATGTTACTTGACCTTTTTCCCTTACTGCTTTTAATACTCTTTTTTTGTTTTGTGCATTTTGTGTTTTGACTATTATGTGACAGGAGGAGTTTCTTTTCTGGTCCAATCTATTTGGAGTTCTGTAGGCTTCTTGTATGTTTATGGGCATCTCTTTCTTTAGGTTAGGGAGGTTTTCTTCTATGATTTTGTTGAAGGTATTTACTGGTCCTTTGAGTTGGGAGTCTTTATTCTCTTCTATGCCTATGATCCTTGGGTTTGATCTTCTCATTGTGTCCTGGATTTCCTGTATGTTTTGGACCAGTAGCTTTTTCTGATTTACATTATCTTTGACCATTGTGTCGATGATTTCTATGGAATCTTCTGCTCCTGAGATTCTCTCTTCTATCTCTTGTATTCTGTTGGCGATGCTTGTATCTACAGCTCCTTGTCTCTTCCTTTGGTTTTCTATATCCAGGGTTGTCTCCCTTTGTGCTTTCTTTATTGCTTATATTTACATTTTTAATCCCTTCACCTGTTTGATTATGTTTTCCTGGAATTCTCTCAGGGATTTTTTGAGTCCTCTCTATAGGCTTCTGCTTATTTATTTGTGTTTTCCTGCATTTCTCTAAGGGAGTTCTTCATGTCTTTCTTGAAGTCCTCCAGCATCATGATCAAATGTGATTTTAAATCTAGATCTTGCTTTTCTGGTGTGTTTGGATATTCAGTGTTTGCTTTGGTGGGAGAATTGGGCTCCGATGATGCCATGTAGTCTTGGTTTCTGTTGCTTGGGTTCCTTCGCTTGCCTCTTGCCATCAGATTGTCTCTGGTGTTACCTTGTTCTGCTATTTCTGATAGTAGTTAGACCCTCCTATAGGCCTGTGTGTGTCAGGAGTGCTGTAGACCTATTTTCCTGTTCTCTTTCAGCCAGTTATGGGAACAGAGTATTCTGCCTTCAGTTGTGTAGTCATTCCTGTTTACTGGTATTCAGGTGTTCCTGTGGGTATGTGTCCTGGCAAGTCACTTGGAGCAGAAAAGTTGGCCTTACCTCTGGTCTCAGGCCTGGAGTCACTTCCTAGAGCCGGGTTTCAGCTCTCTGTGAGGGCAGCAACCAGAAGGTCCTACCCCGCCTTCACCTGGGACCCCGTGCACAGGGAGCCCAGATGGCACCGGGCGTTTTCCTCTAGAGTCAGAAATGTGGGTAGTGAATAGTCTCCTCTGACTTCCTAGGCATGTCTACTCCTCTGAAGGTCTAACTCTCCCTCCCAGGGGATTTGGTGCAGGGAGCTGTTTCACCAGGTCCCTTCAGATCTGGGTGTTGTCTGGACCCCAGTGTTGAGTGCCCCTATCTTCCTGTTCCCAGAGGCCCTATCCTTACCCTTCTTTTGTTCTTTTCTTTCCCCTCCCCATCAAGCCCCTTCCCATCCCCCTCCCTGAAATTCCCCTACACTGTGGGATCCAGCCTTGCTCCTGTGTTTTTGTGACCTGAAGCCTCCAGGTGGGCTGTTTGGAGCAGAAGAGTTGGTCTTACCTCTGCTTTCAGGTGTGTTGGCACTCCTGATGACTAGCTTCTGCTCTTGGTCCAGACAGAAAAAAATGATTTCTTTCTTGAGAGACTTGTATTTATTTTCATACAGATCATTTACTTGTTTGGTTAGAGTTACTCCAAGATATTTAATATGATTTATGGCTACTGTGAAGGGAGTTGTTTCCTTAATTTCTTTTTCAGACTCTTTATCATTTGTATAAAGGAAGGCTAATTAAATATAAATTAATTTTATATATGGCTACTTTGCTGAGGTTGTTAATCAGCTGGAGAAGTTCTCTTGTACAATTTTTGGTATGCCAATTTGTATCCCCTTAATCTCTTGGAATCTCGAATGGTTGAGAAGCACCTAAAGAAATGTTCAAAGTCCTTAGTGATCAGAGAAATGCAAATCAAAGTGATCCTGAGATTCCACCTTAATGCAATCAGAATGGCTAAGATCAAAACCTCAGATGAAAATACTTGTTGGCAAAGAATTCACAGCTGAGGAATGCCGAATGGCTGAGAAACACCTAAAGAAATGTTCAACATCTTTAGTCATAAGGGAAATGCAAATCAAAACAACCCTGAGATTTCACCTCACACCAGTGAGAATGGCTAAGATCAAAAACTCAGGGGACAGCAAATGCTGGCGAGGATGCGGAGAAAGAGGAACACTCCTCCATTGTTGGTGGGATTGCAGACTGGTACAACCATTCTGGAAATCAGTCAGGAGGTTCCTCAGAAAATTGGACATTGAACTGCCTGAGGATCCAGCTATACCTCTCTTGGGCATATACCCAAAAGATGCCCCAACATATAAAAAAGACACGTGCTCCACTATGTTCATCGCAGCCTTATTTATCATAGCCAGAAGCTGGAAAGAACCCAGATGCCCTTCAACAGAGGAATGGATACAGAAAATGTGGTACATCTACACAATGGAATATTACTCAGCTATCAAAAACAATGACTTTATGAAATTCATAGGCAAATGGAGGGAACTGGAAAATATCATCCTGAGTGAGGTAACCCAATCACAGAAAAACACACATGGTATGCACTCATTGATAAGTGGCTATTAGCCCTAATGCTTGAATTACCCTAGATGCCTAGAAAAAATGAAACTCAAGACGGATGATCAAAATGTGAATGCTTCACTCCTTCTTTAAAAGGGGAACAAGAATACTGTTGGCAGGGAATAGAGAGGCAAAGATTAAAACAGACACAGAAGGAACACCCATTCAGAGCCTGCCCCACATGTGGCCCATGCATATACAGTCATCCAATTAGACAAGATGGATGAAGCAAAGAAGTGCAGGCCGACAGGAGCCGGATGTAGATCTCTCCCAAGAGACACAGCCAGAATACAGCAAACACAGAGGCGTATGCCAGCAGCAAACCACTGAACTGAGAATAGGACCCCCGTTGAAGGAATCAGAGAAAGAACTGGAAGAGCTTGAAGGGGCTCGTGACCCCATATGTACAACAATGCCAAGCAACCAGAGCTTCCAGGGACTAAGCCACTACCTAAAGACTATACATGGACTGACCCTGGACTCTGAACTCTGACCTCATAGGTAGCAATGAATATCCTAGTAAGAGCACCAGTGGAAGGGGAAGCCGTTGGTCCTGCTAAGACTGAACCCCCAGTGAACTAGATTGTTGGGGGGAGGGCGGCAAGGGGGGGGAGGATGGGGAGGGGAACACCCATAAAGAAGGGGAGGGGGGAGGGGGATGTTTGCCCAGAAACCGGGAAAGGGAATAACACTCGAAATGTATATAAGAAATACTCAAGTTAATAAAAAAAAAAGTACTTGTTGGCAAGGATGTGGAGTAAGAGGAACACTCCTGCATTGCTGCTGGAATTGCAAACTGGTACAACCACTGTGGAAATCAATTTGGAGGTTCCTCAGAAAATTGGAAATTAATCTATGTGAAGACCAGCTATACCACTCTTGGGAATATACCCAAAAGATGCCCTACCACACCACAGGGGCAGATGTTCCACTATGTTCATAGTGGGCTTATTTGTGATAGCCAGAAACTGGAAACAACCAGATATCCCTCGACAGAGGAATGGATACAGAAAATGTGGTTCATTTACACAATGGAATATTACTCAGCTATTCAGAGCAAGGACATCTTGAGTTCTGTAGGCAAATAGATGAAACTAGAAAATACCCAGAGTGAGGTAACTCAGACCCAAAAGGGCATGCGTGATATGTTCTCACTAATAAGTGGAGATTAGCCTCCCAAAAAAGTACAGAATACCCAAGATACAGTCCACAGAACTCAAAAAACGTCAACAAACTGAAGGAACCAAGTGAGAATGCCTCAGTTCCACTTGGGAGGGAGAAGAAAGCAACCACAAGGGAAGAGGGAGGCAGGGATCTGGGAGTGAAAGATGGGGTGATGAGGAGAGGGGAGCATGATCTGAAACTGGGTGGGGGGAAAGGACTGAAACCCTGAGGGCTAGCAGAAAAAATAGAAACAGGCAACCTTGGGAAGAAGGAGGTTGGGAGGACCCTCCATAATGTACCAGAGGCATGGAGGTGAGAGACTCTCAAGACTCAAAGGGAGGGCGGACCCTAGATGAAATACCCTACAGTGGGGAAAGGAAACTTCTTGAACCCACCTCCAGCAGAAAGACAGGGCATCAAGTGAGGAATGGGGTCAAAACTCTGACCAATGATTGTTCCTTTCTGAAAGAACTGTAGGGATGGAAATGGAGAAGAACCTGAGGAAAAGAAGGTCCAACAATAAGCCCAAAGTAGGATGCAGCTCAAGGGGAGCCCCCAAGACCTGATACCATTACCGAGGCTTTGGAGTGTTCCCAAAAAGCTCTCTGAAAGACCCAACAAGGAACTGATAGTCAGATGCAGATATGTGCACTCAACCAATGAATAGAAGCTGCTGACCCTTCTGGTTGAATTAGGGAAAAGCTGGAGGAAGCTGAGGAGGAGGGTGACCTTGTAAGAAAACCAGCAGTCTCAATTTACCTGGATCCCTGAGATCTCTCAGACCCAGGTTCCTGGACCAGGTATCATACACCAGCTGAGATGAGGCCCCCAACACATACAGCAGAGGACTCCTGGGTCTGGGTTCAGTCAGAAAAAATGCATCTAACCTTCCAGAGACTGGAGGGCCCCAGAGAGTTTAGAGATCTGGTGGGGTGGGCGCCGTGGTTGGGGTGGGGACATTCTTGTGGAGATAAGGGGCAGCTAGGATTTATGGGATCTAGAAAAGTCATAGGGTGGACCAGGAGGGAAATAAAACTGGAGTGGAGAAAGAGAGAGAGAGAGAGAGAGAGAGAGAGAGAGAGAGAGAGAGAGAGAGAATGTGGTATATCTAAACAGTGGGATACTATTCTGATATTACAAACAAAAGCATCATAAATTCTGCTGGTAATTGGAACTGAAAACTTGAGAATATAATCCAGTATGCGCTAACCCAGTCCCAAAAGGACACGCTTGTTATGTACTCACTTATAAGTTGGTATTAGACATAAAATACAGGATGCCCATGCTACACTCCACGAACACAAAGAAGCTAAACATGAATGAAGGCACAAGCAAGGATGCTTGAATCTCACTTAAACAGGGAACAAATTAGTCATAAGTGGCAGATGGAGAGAGTGAACTGGGAGGGAGAGGGAATGAGCAGCAAAATAGGAGATTCAGGATCAGGTGTGGGGAGGAACAGGAGAGATGGCCAGATGATTATGAGAATAAACTGAAACCTGCAAATTACAGGAGTAGGTAAGAGACAGGAGTATCTCCAAAATGATACAGAGATCTGGGATAAAGGAGGCATTCAAGAATTAGTGGAGGTGACCTTAGCTGTGACTCACAGCACTGGGGTACAGAAACCCAGTGAAGCAATAGAGACACTAACCCACCCACAAAACTTTCAACCCAAAATTTACCCTATCTAGAAGAAATGCAAGCACATGAGAATAGAGGACAGACTGAAGGAATAGCCAAACAAAAACTGGACCAACTAGAGACCCATCCCATAGGCAAGTACCTATCCCTCACATAATTAATGATATTCTGTTATGCTTGCAGACGGGAGCCTAGTATGACTGTCATCTGAGAGGATCCAGCCAGCAGCTGACTCAAACAGATGCAGACACCCACAGCCAAACAGTGAATGGAGTTTGGGGACTCTTATAAAAGAATACAAGGACACCTTACAGGTCCAAAGGTATAGAAACTACACAGGAAGACCAACAGAGTCAACCATTGGGGCTCTCAGAGACTGAACTACCAACCAAAGAATATATAGGTTGATGTCTATATGCAGTAAGGGCTGTCAAAAGTTAGGTCAAGGCCCATGATCAGACACTAAAAAGTAAGGCAGAAACAAAGTTTTAATAAGGCAGGAGAGAAAAGGAAAAGGAGAAGAACCAAGATGGAAACAGAGAAAGACAACCCAGATCCATGTGGCCTTAAATGAACATAGGAAGTTATGAATATTTCTTAAGGGATAGATTTCTTTCTTTCCTTCCTTCCTTCTTTTTTTTTTTTTTTTTTTTTGCTTTCCTTTGAGGCACAAGTTGGTTTATTATTGTCTCAAAAAAACCAGAAATTTAAATAAAAAGTAACAACACTGAATTAGTGGCCTCTGCACAGGACAGTGTAGCACTAGACCCTAACCTAAGGAAAGAGATGCCCATAAACATAAAAGAAGTCTACAGAATTCCAAATAGATTGGGCCAGAAAAGAAATTGTTATTGACACATAATAGTCAAAACAACAAATGCACAAAATAAAGAAAGAATATTAAAAGCAGTAAGGAGAAAAGGTCAAATATTATATATAAAGGCACACCTATCAGAATTAAATCAGACTTCTCACCAGAGATTATTAAAGCCAGAAGATACTGGGCAGATGTCATAAGAGAACACAAATGCCAGCCCAGGCAACTATATCCAACAAAACTCTCAATTAACATAGAGGGAGAAACCAAAATATTCCATGACAAAACCAAATTTACAAAATATATTTTTATAAATCCAGTCCTACAAAGGATAATAGAGAGAAAACTCCAACACAAGGAGAGAAATTACACCCTAGAAAAATCAAGAAAGTAATCTCCTTGCAACAAAGACAAAAGAAGAGAGACACACAAACACCTTTAACAACAAAATAACAAGAAGCAACAATCATTATTCCTTAATATCTCTCAACACCAGTGGACTCAGTTCCCTAATAAAAAGACATAGACTAACAGACTGGATACATAAAGAGAACCGAGCATTTTGCTGTACAAAGGAATCACACCTCAGTGATATGGAACCAGAAACTATCATTCTGAGTGAGGTAACCCAATCACAGAAAAACATATGGTATGCACTCATTGACAAGTAGATATTAGCCCAAATGCTCATATTACCCTAGATGCACAGAATACATGAAACTCAAGAAGGATGACCAAAATGTGAATGCTTCACTCCTTCTTTAAAAGGGGAACAAGAATACCTTTGGCAGGGAATAGGGAAGCAAAGTTTAGAACAGAGGCTAAAGAAACACCCATTCAGAGCTTGCCCCACATGTGGCCCATACATATACAGTCACCAAACAACATAAGATGGATGAAGCAAAGAAGTGAAGGAACCAAATGTAGATCTCTCCTGAGAGACACAGCCAGAATAAGGCAAATACATAGGCGAATGCCAGCAGCAAACAACTAAACTGAGAACAGGACCCCTGTTGAAGGATTCAGAGAAAGGACTAAAGAGCTTGAAGGGACTTGAGACCCCATATGAACAACAGTGCCAACCAACCAGAGCTTCCAGGGACTAAGCCATTACCCAAAGACTAAACATGGACTGACCCTGGGCTCCAAACTCATAGGTAGCAATGAATAGCCTAGTAAGAGCACCAGTGGAAGGGGAAGCCCTTGGTCCTGCCAAGACTGAACCCCCAGTGAATGTGATTGTCGGGGGAGGGCGGTAAGTAGGGGACGATGGGGAGGGGAACACCAATATAGAAGGGGAGGGAGAGGGGTTAGGCAGATGTTGGCCCAGAAACCAGGAAAGGGAATAACAATTGAAATGTAAATAAGAGGAACCAGAAGATAGGGGCACTGGAGCTGCAGGTCCCCTGTGCTCCAGACACCAATGGGACCTGAAGGGACTGGATCAAAAGTTCTCTGCACCCAAATCCCGTGGGAGGGAGAGCTAAACCTTCAGAGAGGCAGACACACCTGGGAAGCCAGAAGTGACTACACTCTGCCCACATTTCTGAATCCAGAGGAAAACACCTAATGCCATCTGGGACCGTGATGCACAGGGGCTCCCAGAAAACGCAGCGCAGACTATCCTGGTTGCTGCCCTCACGGAGAGCTCAAAAGCAACACCCCACGAGCAAACTTGAGCCACAGGACCACAGGTAAGACCAACTTTTCTGCTCTAACTGACCTGATTGGTGTCTCAGGACACACAGAGGCAAAATTCCTCTGGGACCAGACACTTCCGGTTTTTAGCTGGATTCCCAACCTCGATGATCCCTGCCTGCAGCTCACTACTCCCAAACACTGTGGGAGAGAGAGCTCACCACCCAGACAGGTGGGCCCTCCTGAGACTGCAGAGTGGAAGAGACCAACAATACTGCTCATCACTGTCCACATCCCTGGCCTAAGAGGAAACTGTATACGGCCTCTGGGAAACGAAAAATAGAAGCACTGGAGGTGCAGGTCCCCTGCGCTCCAGACACCGCTGGGACCTGAAGGGACTGCATCAACTGTTCTCTGCACCCAAATCCCATGGGAGGGAGAGCTAAACCTTCAGAGAGGCAGACATGCCTGGGAAGCCAGAAGAGACTACACTCTGCCCACATTTCTGACTCCAGAGGAAAACACCTAACGCCATCTGGGACCCTGGTGCATGGGGGCCCCCGGAAAAGGCAGCGCAGGCCCCCCTGGTTGCCGCCCTTACTGAGAGCTCAAAAGCAACACCCCACGAGGAACTTGAGCTGCGGGACCACAGGTAAGACCAATATTTCTGGTCCAAGCGACCTACCTGGTGAACTCAGAACACAGGCCCACAGGAAAAGATGAAGACCAGTAGACAGGAAAAATTACACACCTGAAAGCAGAACACTCTGTTCCCATAACTGGCTGAAAGAAACAGGGAAACAGGTCTACAGCACTCCTGACACACAGGCCTATAGGACAGTCTAAACACTTTCAGAAATAGCAGAACAAGGTAACACCAGAGATAATCTGATGGTGAGAGGCAAGCACAGGAACCCAAGCAATAGAAACCAAGACTACATGGCATCATCAGAGCCCAATTCTACAACCAAAGCAAACACTGAATATCCAAACACACCAGAAAAGCAAGATCTAGATTTAAAATCATATTTGATCGTGATGTTGGCGGACTTCAAGAAAGACATGAAGAACTCCCTTAGAGAAACACAGGAAAACATAAATAAACAAGTAGAAGCCTATAAAGAGAAATCACAAAAATCCCTGAAAGAATTCCAGGAAAACACAATCATACAGTTGAAGGAATTAAACATGGAAATATAAGCAATGAAGAAAGAACACAGGGAAACAACCCTGGATATAGAAAACCAGAGGAAGAGACAAGGAGCCATAGATACAAGCAACACCAACAGAATACAAGAGATAGAAGAAAGAATCTCAGGAGCAGAAGATTCCATAGAAATCATCAACACAACTGTCAAAGATAATGTAAAGCAGAAAAAGCTACTGGTCCAAAACATACAGGAAATCCAGGACTCAATGAGAAGATCAAACATAAGGATAATAGGTATAGAAGAGAGTGAAGACTCTCAAAGCTCAAAGGACCAGTAAATATCTTCAACAAAATCATAGAAGAAAACTTCCCTAACCTAAAAAAAGAGTCACCCATAGGCATACAAGAAGCCTACAGAACTCCAAATAGATTGGACCAGAAAAGAAACTCCTCCCGTGACATAAAAGTCAAAATATCAAATGCACAAAATAAAGAAAGAATATTAAAAGCAGTAAGGGAAAAAGGTCACGTAACATATAAAGGCAGACCTATCAGAATCACACAAGACTTCTCGCCAGAGACTATGAAAGCCAGAAGATCCAGGACACATGTCATACAGACCCGAAGAGAACACAAATGCCAGCCCAGGTTACTGTACCCTGCAAAACTCTCAATTAACATAGATGGAGAAATCTAGATATTCCATGACAAAAACAAATTTACACAATGTCTTTCTATAAATACAGTGCTACAAAGGATAATAAATGGTAAAGCCCAACATAAGGAGGCAAGCTACACCCTAGAAGAAGCAAGAAACTAATCGTCTTGGCAACAAAACAAAGAGAAGAAAAGCACACAAACATAACCTCACATCCAAATATGAATATAATAGGAAGCAATAAACACTATTCCTTAATATCTCTCAACATCAATGGCCTCAACTCCCCAATAAAAAGACATAGATTAACAAACTGGATACGCAACGAGGACCCTGCATTCTGCTGCCTACAGGAAACACACCGCAGAAACAAAGACAGACACTACCTCAGAGTGAAAGGCTGGAAAACAACTTTCCAAGCAAATGGTCAGAAGAAGCAAGCTGGAGTAGCCATTCTAATATCAAATAAAATCAATTTTCAACTAAAAGTCATCAAAAAAAGATAATGAAGGACACTTCATATTCATCAAAGGAAAAATCCACCAAGATGAACTCTCAATCCTAAATATCTATGCCCCAAATACAAGGGCACCTACATACGTAAAAGAAACCTTACTAAAGCTCAAAACACACATTGCACCTCACACAATAATAGTAGGAGATTTCAACACCCCACTCTCATCAATGGACAGATCATGGAAACAGAAATTAAACAGAGATGTAGACAGACTAAGAGAAGTCATGAGCCAAATGGACTTAACGGATATTTATAGAACATTCTATCCTAAAGCAAAAGGATATACCTTCTTCTCAGCTCCTCATGGTACTTTCTCCAAAATTGACCATATAATTGGTCAAAAAACGGGCCTCAACAGGTACAGAAAGATAGAAATAATCCCATGCGTGCTATCGGACCACCACGGCCTAAAACGAGTCTTCAATAACAATAAGGGAAGAATGCCCACATATACGTGGAAATTGAACAATGCTCTTCTCAATGATAACCTGGTCAGGGAAGAAATAAAGAAAGAAATTAAAGACATTTTAGAATTTAATGAAAATGAAGGTACAACATACCCAAACTTATGGGACACAATGAAAGCTGTGCTAAGAGGAAAATTCATAGCGCTGAGTGCCTGCAGAAACAGGAAAGAGCACATGTCACCAGCTTGACAGCACACCTAAAAGCTCTAGAACAAAAAGAAGCAAATACATCCAGGAGGTGTAGAAGGCAGGAAATAATCAAACTCAGAGATGAAATTAACCAAGTAGAAACAAAAAGGACCATAGAAACAATCAATAGAATCAAAAGTTGGTTCTTTGAGAAAATCAAGAAGATAGATAAACCCTTAGCCAGACTAACGAGAGGACACAGAGAGTGCGTCCAAATTAACAAAATCAGAAATGAAAAGGGAGACATAACTACAGATTCAGAGGAAATTCAAAAAATCATCAGATCTTACTATAAAAGCCTATATTCAACAAAACTTGAAAATCTTCAGGAAATGGACAATTTCCTAGACAGATACCAGGTATCGAAGTTAAATCAGGAACAGATAAACCAGTTAAACAACCCCATAACTCCTAAGGAAATAGAAGCAGTCATTAAAGGTCTCCCAACCAAAAAGAGCCCAGGTCCAGACGGGTTTAGTGCAGATTCTATCAGACCTTCATAGAAGACCTAATACCAATATTATCCAAAATATTCCACAAAATTGAAACACATGGAGCACTACCGAATTCCTTCTATGAAGCCACAATTACTCTTATACCTAAACCACACAAAGACCCAACAAAGAAAGAGAACTTCAGACCAATTTCCCTTATGAATATCGACGCAAAAATACTCAATAAAATTCTGGCAAACCAAATCCAAGAGCACATCAAAACAATCATCCACCATGATCAAGTAGGCTTCATGCCAGGCATGCAGGGATGGTTTAATATACAGAAACCCATCAACGTGATCCATTATATAAACAAACTGAAAGAACAAAACCACATGATCATTTCATTAGATGCTGAGGAAGCATTTGACAAAATTCAACACCCCTTCATGATAAAAATCCTGGAAAGAATAGGAATTGAAGGCCCATACCTAAACATAGTAAACGCCATATACAGCAAACCAGTTGCTAACATTAAACTAAATGGAGAGAAACTTGAAGCAATCCCACTAAAATCAGGGACTAGACAAGGCTGCCCACTCTCTCCCTACCTATTCAATATAGTTCTTGAAGTTCTAACCAGAGCAATCAGACAACAAAAGGAGGTCAAGGGGATACAGATCGGAAAAGAAGAAGTCAAAATATCACTATTTGCAGATGATATGATAGTATATTTAAGTGATCCCAAAAGTTCCCCCAGAGAACTACTAAAGCTGATAAACAACTTCAGCAAAGTGGCTGGGTATAAAATTAACTCAAATAAATCAGTAGCCTTCCTCTACACAAAAGAGAAACAAGCCGAGAAAGAAATTAGGGAAACGACACCCTTCATAATAGAGCCAAATAATATAAAGTACCTCGGTGTGACTTTAACCAAGCAAGTAAAAGATCTGTACAATAAGAACTTCAAGACACTGAAGAAAGAAATTGAAGAAGACCTCAGAAGATGGAAAGATCTCCCATGCTCATGGATTGGCAGGATTAATATAGTAAAAATGGCCATTTTACCAAAAGCCATCTACAGATTCAATGCAATCCCCATCAAAATACCAATCCAATTCTTCAAAGAGTTAGACAGAACAATTTACAAATTCATCTGGAATAACAAAAAACCCAGGATAGCTAAAACTATCCTCAACAATAAAAGGACTTCAGGGGGAATCACTATCCCTGAACTCAAGCAGTATTACAGAGCAATAGTAATAAAAACTGCATGGTATTGGTACAGAGACAGACAGATAGACCAATGGAACAGAATTGAAGACCCAGAAATGAACCCACACACCTATGGTCACTTGATTTTTGACAAAGGAGCCAAAACCATCCAATGGAAAAAAGATAGCATTTTCAGCAAATGGTGCTGGTTCAACTGGAAGTCAATATGTAGAAGAATGCAGATCGATCCATGCTTATCACCCTGTACAAAGCTTAAGTCCAAGTGGATCAAGGACCTCCATATCAAACCAGACACACTCAAACTAATAGAAGAAAAACTAGGGAAGCATCTGGAACACATGGGCACTGGAAAAAATTTCCTGAACAAAACACCAATGGCTTATGCTCTAAGATCAAGAATCAACAAATGGGATCTCATAAAACTGCAAAGCTTCTGTAAGGCAAAGGACACTGTGGCTAGGACAAAACCGCAACCAACAGACTGGGAAAATATCTTTACCAATCCTACAACAGATAGAGGCCTTATATCCAAAATATACAAAGAACTCAAGAAATTAGACCGCAGGGAGACAAATAACCCTATTAAAAATGGGGTTCAGAGCTAAACAAAGAATTCACAGCTGAGGAATGCCGAATGGCTGTGAAACACCTAAAGAAATGTTCAACATCTTTAGTCATAAGGGAAATGCAAATCAAAACAACCCTGAGATTTCACCTCACACCAGTGAGAATGGCTAAGATCAAAAACTCAGGTGACAGCAGATGCTGGCGAGGATGCGGAAAAAGAGGAACACTCCTCCATTGTTGGTGGGATTGCAGACTGGTACAACCATTCTGGAAATCAGTCTGGAGGTTCCTCAGAAAATTGGACATTGAACTACCCGAGGACCCAGCTATAGCTCTCTTGGGCATATACCCAAAAGATGCCCCAACATATAAAAAAGACACGTGCTCCACTATGTTCATCGCAGCCTTATTCATAATAGCCAGAGGCTGGAAAGAACCCAGATGCCCTTCAACACAAGAATGGACACAGAAAATGTGGTACATCTACACAATGGAATATTACTCAGCTATCAAAAACAATGACTTTATGAAATTCGTAGGCAAATGGTTGGAACTGGAAAATATCATTCTGAGTGAGCTAACCCAATCACAGAAAGACATACATGGTATGCACTCATTGATAAGTGGCTATTAGCCCAAATGCTTGAATTACCCTAGATGCCTAGAACAAATGAAACGCAAGACAGGATGATCAAAATGCGAATGCTTCACTCCTTCTTTAAAAGGGAAACAAGAATACTCTTGGCAGGAAAGAGAGAGGCAAAGATTAAAACAGAGACAGAAGGAACACCCATTCATAGCCTGCCCCACATGTGGCCCATACATATACAGCCACCCAATTAGACAAGATGGATGAAGCAAAGAAGTGCAGACCGACAGGAGCCGGATGTAGATTGCTCCTGAGAGACACAGCCAGAATACAGCAAATACAGGGGCGAATGCCAGCAGCAAACCACTGAACTGAGAATAGAACCCCCGTTGAAGGAATCAGAGAAAGAACTGGAAGAGCTTGAAGGGGCTCGAGACCCCAAAAGTACAACAATGTCAAGCAACCAGAGCTTCCAGGGACTAAGCCACTACCTAAAGACTATACATGGACTGACCCTGGACTCTGACCTCATAGGTAGCAATGAATATCCTAGTAAGAGCACCAGTGGAAGGGGAAGCCCTGGGTCCTCCTAAGACTGAACCCCCAGTGATCTAGATTTTTGGGGGGAGGGCGGCAATGGGGGGAGGATGGGGAGGGGAACACCGATAAGAAAGGGAAGGGGGAGGGGGATGTTTGCCCGGAAACCAGGAAATGGAATAACACTCGAAATGTATATAAGAAATACTCAAGTTAATTAAAAAAAAAAAACAGACCTCAACAGATACGTGGAGATTGAAATAATCCCATGTGTCATATCAGATCCCCAAGGGCTAAGGCTGGTCTTCAATAACAACAAAAATGGCAGAAAGTTCACATACACATGGAAGTTGAGCAACACTCTACTCAATGATAACTTGGTCAAGGAAGAAATAAATAAAGAAATTAAAGACTTTTTAAAATTTAATGAAAATGAAGGCACAACATACACAAACTTGTTGGACACAATGAAGGCAGTGATAACAGGAAAACTCTTAGCTCTGAGTGCCTCAAAAAGAAACTGGAGAGAGCATACACTAGGAGGCTTAACAGCACACCTAAAAGTTCTAAAACAAAAAGAAGCAAATACACCCAAGAGGAGTAGATGGTAGGAAATAATCGAACTTGGGCTGAAATCAACCAAGTACAAACAAAAAGAACTGACAAAACCAGGAGCTGGTTCTTTTGGAGATTCAATAAGATAGATAAACCCATAGCTAGACTAACCAGAGGGCAAAAGGAGTATATCCAAATTAACAGAGTCAGAAATGAACAGGAAGACAGCAACAGAAACTGAGGAAATTTAAAAAATTGTCAGATCTTACTACAAAACCCTATATTCAATGAAACTTGAAATTCTGGATGAAATGAATAATTTTCTAGACAGACACCAGGTACCAAAATTAAATCAGGAACAGATAAGCCATCTAAACAACCCCATAACTCCTAAAGAAATACAAGCAGTTATTAAAAGTCTCCCAACCAAAAAGAGCCCAGAACTAGATGGATTTAGTGCAGAATTCTATCAGACCGTCACAGAAGACTTTACCAATACTGTACAAACTATTCCACAAAATAGAAACAGACAGAGCACTACCAAATCCATTCTATGAAGCCACAATTATGCTTATACCTAAAGCACACAAAGACCCAACAAAGAAAAAGAACCCCAGACCAATTTCCCTTATAAATATCGACCCAAAAATACTCAATGAAATTCTTGCAAACTGAATCCAAGAACACATCAAAATGATCATCCATCATGATCCAGTAGGCATAATCCCAGGGATACAGGGATGGTTCAATATACAGAAATCCATCAACGGAATCCACTATATAAATAAACTCAAATAAAAACATCACATCATCATCTCATTAGATGCTGAGAAAGCATTTGACAAAATTCAACATCCTTTCATGGTAAAAGTCTTGGAAAGATCAGAAATTCAAGGCCCATACCTAAACATAGTAAAAGCAATGTACAGCAAGCCAGTAGCCAACATTAAACTAAATGGAGAGAACCTTGAAGCAGTCCTACTAAAATCAGGGACTAGACAAGGCTGCCCACTGTCTCCTTACTGATTCAATACAGTTTTTGAAGTCATAGCAAGAGCGACTAGTCAACAAAAGGAGGTCAAAGGGATACAAAGTGGAAAAGAAGAAGTCAAAATATCACTATTTGCAGATGATATGATAGTATATTTAAGTGACCGCAAAAGTTCCACCGGAGAACTACTAAGCCTGATAAACAGCTTCAGCAACATTGCTGGGTATAAAATTAACTCAAACAAATCCTCTACTCAAAGGATAAACAGGCTGAAAGAGAAAGTAGGAAAATGACACTCTTCACAATAGTCACAAATAACATAAAATGCCCCAGTGTAACTAACCAAGTAAGTGAAAAATCTGTATGAAAAGAACTTCAAGTCTCAGAAGAAAGAAACTTAAGAAGATCTCAGAAGAATGGACACTGAAAATATGGTGCATTTACACAATGGAGTACTACTCTGCTATTAAAAACAATGACACTATGAAATTCTTAGGCAAATATATGGAGCTAGAAAATATCATCCTGGGTGAGGTAACCAGGTCACAAAAGAATGCAAATAGTATGCACTTCCTGATAAGAGCATATTACCCAAAAGTTTGGAATACCTAAGAAAAAATTCACAGACCATATGTAATCCAAGCAGGAGGAAAACCAAAATGTGGATGCTTCATTCCTCTTTATAAGGGAGAACAAAATAGTCACAAGGGGAAATACAGGGACAAAGAGTGGAGTAGAGACTGAAAAAAGGCCATCCAGAGACTACCCTACCTGGGTATCCATCCCATATGCTGCCACCAAACCAAGTAACTATTGCTGATGCCAAGATGTGCTTGCTGACAAGAGCCAGATATGGATATCTCTTGAGAAAGCTCTGCCAGAGCCCTACTGATACAAATGAGGAAGGTTGCGGCCAACCATCAGACTGAATAAGGGGAGGAGATAGAGAAAAGACTGAAGAAGCAGAAGGGGTTTGCAACACCATAGTAAGAACAACAATATCAACCAACCAAACCCCACCAGAAATCCCAGTGACTAGACCATAAACCTCTACACATAGAGGGATCCATGACACTAGCCACATACGTGGCAGAGGGTGACCTTGTCCAGCATCAATGGGAGGAAAAGCTATTGTCCTGTGAAGGATTGTTTCCCCAATGTAGGGTAATGGCTGGTCTTTGATGTTGAAGTTGTTGTGTAGCCATGGGAGCATCCTCTTAGAAGCAGGGAGAGAGGGGAGGAGGAATGGGAGAGGGAGGAAAGGGGATAACATTTGAAATGTAAATGCATAAAATATCCAAGAACAATAAATTTATTTATAAAAAAAATAAAAAAATTAAAAAAAGAAGATCTCAGAAAATGGAAAGACCTCCCATGCTCATGTCTTGGCAGGATTAATTCAGTAAAAATGGCCATTTTGCCAAAAACAATCTACAGAATCAATGTAATACCCATCAAAATTCTAACTCAACTCTTCATAGAATTAGACAGAGCAGTTTGGAAAGTCATTTGGAATAAAAAAAAAAAAACAAGACAGGGGAAAGTATACTCAACAATAAAAGAACTTCTGGGGGAATCACCATCTCTGACCTCAAGCAGTATTACAGAGCAATAGTGATAAAAAACTGTATGGCACAGAAACAGACAGGTAGATCAATGGAATTGAAGACGCAGAAATGAAACCATATATGTATGGTCACTTGATCTTTCACAAAGGATCTAATACCATCCAGAATGTTGAAAAAGATAGCATTTTCAACAAATGGTGTGGGTTCAACTGGAGGTCAGCATGTAGAAGAATGGAAATCAATTCATTCTTATCATCCTGAATGAAGGTTAAGTACAAGTGGATCAAGGACTTCCACATCAAACCACTCAAACTAATAGAAGAAAAATTGGGGGAAATCCTCGAACACATGGGCACTGCGGAAAATTTCCTGAACAGAACACCAATGGCTTATGCTCTAAGATTAATAATCGACAAATGGGACCTCATAAAACTGCAAAGCATCTGTAAGGCAAAAGACACTGTGGTTAGAACAAAACGGCAACCAACAGATTGAGAAATGATGTTTACCAATCCTACATCTGATAGTGGGCTAATATCCAAAATATACAAGAAACCGGAGAAGATAGACTGCAGAGAGCCAAATAACCCTATTTAAAAATGGGATACAGAGATCTAGATAATATTGATGATGCTAAGAATTATGTGCTGACAAGAGTCGGATGTAGATGTCTCCTAAGAGGCACAACAGAGCATGTCAAATACAGAGGTGAATGCTGACAGCAAACCATTGACCTGAGACCAGGATCCCCGTGGAAGGAATTAGGGAAAGGATTGAAAGAGCTGAAGGGGCTTGCAACCCCATAAGAACAACAAAATCTACCAACCAGAGTTTCCAGGGACTAAAGCACTACACAAAGACTATACATGGACAGACCCATAGCTCCTGCTGCATATGTAGCAAAGAATGGCCTGGTTGGGCACCAATGAAAGAAGCCCTTGGTCCTGCCAAGACTGGACCTCCCCAATGTAGGGGAATGTCGAGGGTAAGGGGAGAGGTTGGGGAGAGGAACACCCCTATAGAACAAGGGGAAGGGGATGATATAGGGGGCTTATGTCCAGGAAACCTGGAAAGGGAATAACATTTCAAATGTAAATATAAAAATATCCAATAAAAGAAAAAGTATCCAATTTTAAAAGATGGGGTACAGAAGTAAACAAAGGATTCTCAGCTGAAGAATATCATAAGGCTGAGAAATACCTAAAGAAATGTTCAACAGCCTTAGTCATCAGGGAAATGAAATCCAAACAACCCTGAGATTCCACCTCACATCAGTGAGAATGGCTAAGATCAAAAACTCAGGTGACAGCACATGCTGGTGAGGATGTGAAGAAAGAGGAACACTCCTCCATTGTTGGTGGGATTGCAAAACGGTACAACCACTCTGGAAATCAGTCTGAAGGTTCCTTAGAAAAATTGGACATTGTACTACCTAGGACCCAGCTATACCAGTCCTGGGCATATACCCAAATCATGCTCCAACATAAAACAAGGACACATGCTCCACTATGTTCATATCAGCATCATTTATAAAACCCAGAAGCTGGAAAGAACCCAGATGCCCTTTGATTGGATTGGATACAGAAAATGTGGTACATCTGCACAATGGAGTACTACTCAGCTATCAAAAACAATGACTTCATGAAATTCATAGGCAAATGGAATGAACTGGAAAACATCATCCTGAGTGAGGTAACCCAATCACAGGAAAACACACTTGGTATGCACTCACTGATAAGTGGAAATTAGCCCAAATGCTCGAATTACCCAAGATTCAATCCACAGACCACAGGAAGCTCAAGAAGAAGGATGACCAAAATGGAGATGCTCCTACTCCTTCTTAAAAAGGGGGAACAAAAATATCCATAGAAGGGGATATGGAGGCAAAGTTTAGAGCAGAGAATGAAGGAACAGTCATTCAGAGCCTGCCCCACATGTGGACCATATATATACAGCCACCAAAACAAGATAAGATTGATAAAGCTAAAAAGTGTATGCTGAAAGGGACCAGATATAGATCTCTCCTGAGATACACATTCAGATCATATCAAATACAGAGGTCAATGCTAGCAGCAAACCACCGAACTCAGAACAGGTCCCCCTTTGGGGGGAATTAGCGGAAAGATTCAAAGAGCTAAAGGGACTTGAAGCCCCATAAGAACAACAATGCCAACCAACCAGAGCTTCCAGGAACTAAACCACTACCGAAAGATTATACCTGGACTGAACCTTGGCTCCAACTGCACATGTAGCAGAGAATAGCCTTGTTGGGGCACCAGTGGAAGGGGAAGCCCTTGGTCCTGCCAAGGTTGGACCCTCAGTGCAGGGGAATGTCAGTTGGGGGTAGTTGGTAAGGGAGGAGGATGGGGGGAACACCCGTATGGGGGAGGGGGAGAGGATGGGGGGACGATTGACAGGAAACAAGGAAAGGGGATAATGTTTGAAATATAAATAAAGAAATATATCTAATAAAAAACCTGAATAAAGAGGATGAAGAAGACACTGAACAGTGGACAGATGCCTCATGCTCATGGAACAGTAGGATTAATATATTAATATATATTGAGAGTTTGTATTGCCAGAGTGAGTTATTAACTCAATGAAGTATCCATAAAAATAGCAATGACTTATTGAAGCAAATGGAGAAATATCCTAAACTTTACAATCCCATTTAATTCTGTTGTTCTGGAAACCAGACAAAGGGAAAGACACACACAGGCAAGAACTCTATGACTGAGTTGCAGCTCCAGCCCTTCATTTTCCTATGCAGAGTCTTTATGTGTAGCGCAGGTTAGCCTTGTGCCTGTACCTCACATGCGCTGGTTCATAGATGAGGCTACCATGCCCAGCTCTGTTAGAAAAGGATGCAGGCTTTTTCTTGTTTGTTTGTTTTTTATTTTCAGTGCTGGAAATTGAACCTACAGCCTTAGAAATGATAGGTAAGAACTCCTTGGCCATGTTTCCCAGATTCTATTACTCTGTTGGGTCAGTTGGATGCCTAGTTTTGAATTCTGGAGTATTGTCTGAACATTTCAAAATCAGAATGCATTCATCCATTAAGGAATAAGGAGGAATTGATTCAAAGGAGTCTTGACAGATTCTTGACAGGAAATTGATGATGATGTTGTCCACTTTATAACACTCGGGTAAGGAATAAATTCGTAAACCCAACCAGAGAAAAACTAGAGCACCTGGCAGTAAATCCTAATGGTTTAAGCCAACATAGGTGACTAAAAGGAAAAACAAAGTAAGTCATGTGAAATTAATCACCTCTTTCTCAGAGGAGGTGGTCAAACTCAATCTTATCTGTCAACAAGGAGTGTTTATTTATTCTAAATGTTCAGAAAATGTGCTACAATTTAGCTCTGGTTTTGATGGCTTTTCTCTGCCTAGAGCTAAGTTACTTACCCTTCATCACTTTGATTTTCTTGGTTATGATGAAGTGACTATAATGGTGGTAGAATTCTTAGTTGACTATTGGAAATACATGTGACTGGTAGATTGGGACAGATATTAATCAGCCCTAAGATCCCTAAAATGGAGAAGAGACTGCACTCTGTGCACATCCAGACGCCAAAGGAAAACACCAAACGCCATCTGGAACCCTGGTGCACGGAGGCTCCCGGAAAGAGCGGCGCAGATCTTCCCGGTTGCTGACGCCGCGGAGAGGACTTAGGCAGTACCCCACGAGCAAACTTGAGCCTTGGAACCGCAGGTAGGACCAACTTTTCCCCTGCAAGAAACCTGCCTGGAGAACTCAGGACACAGGGGCAAAATTCCTCTAGGACCGGGCACTTCCTGTGTTTACCGGAAGTCCCACACCCGCAGATCCCGGCCGCAGCAGCTCTCTGTTCCCAAACCCCGTGGGAGAGAGACCTCACCGCCTGATCAGGTGGGCACTCCTGAGGCTGTAGAGCGGAGGAGACCACCAACACTGCCCACCCCTGCCCACATCCCTGGCCCAAGAGGCAACTGTATAAGGCCTCTGGGTTCCCGTAGAGGAGGGCCCAGGAGCGGCAGGATCCCTGCACCTGAGACACCGCCGGAACCTGAAGGAAACAGACCGGATAAACAGTTCTCTGCACCCAAATCCTGTGGGAGGGAGAGCTAAACCTTCAGAGAGGCAGACACGCCTGGGAAACCAGAAGAGACTGCACTCTGTGCACATCCAGACGCCAGAGGAAAACACCAAACGTCATCTGGAACCCTGGTGCACGGAGGCTCCCGGAAAGAGCGGCGCAGATCTTCCCAGTTGCTGCCGCCGCGGAGAGGACTTGGGCAGTACCCCACGAGCAAACTTGAGCCTTGGAACCACAGGTAGGACCAACTTTTCCCCTGCAAGAAACCTGCCTGGTGAACTCAAGACACAGGCCCACAGGAACAGCTGAAGACTTGTAGAGAGGAAAAACTACACGCCCGAAAGCAGAACACTCTGTCCCCATAACTGGCTGAAAGAAAACAGGAAAACAGGTCTACAGCACTCCTGACACACAGGCTTATAGGACAGTCTAGCCATGGTCAGAAATAGCAGAACAAAGTAACACTAGAGATAATCTGATGGCGAGAGGCAAGCGCAGGAACCCAAGCAACAGAAACCAAGACTACATGCCATCATCGGAGCCCAATTCTCCCACCAAAACAAACACGGAATATCCAAACACACCAGAAAAGCAAGATCTAGTTTCAAAATCATATTTGATCATGATGCTGGAGGACTTCAAGAAAGACATGAACACACTTAGGGAAACACAGGAAAACATTAATAAACAAGTAGAAGCCTACAGAGAGGAATCGCAAAAATCCCTGAAAGAATTCCAGGAAAACACAATCAAACAGTTGAAGGAATTAAAAATGGAAATAGAAGCAATCAAGAAAGAACACATGGAAACAACCCTGGACATAGAAAATCAAAAGAAAAGACAAGGAGCTGTAGATAGAAGCTTCACCAACAGAATACAAGAGATGGAAGAGAGAATCTCGGGAGCAGAAGATTCCATAGAAATCATTGACTCAACTGTCAAAGATGATGTAAAGCAGAAAAAGCTACTGGTCCAAAACATACAGGAAATCCAGGACTCAATGAGAAGATCAAACCTAAGGATAATAGGTATAGAAGAGAGTGAAGACTCCCAGCTCAAAGGACCAGTAAATATCTTCAACAAAATCATAGAAGAAAACTTCCCTAACCTAAAAAAAGAGATACCCATAGGCATACAAGAAGCCTACAGAACTCCAAATAGATTGGACCAGAAAAGAAACACCTCCCGTCACATAATTGTCAAAACACCAAACGCACAAAATAAAGAAAGAATATTAAAAGCAGTAAGGGAAAAAGGTCAAGTAACATATAAAGGCAGACCTATCAGAATCACACCAGACTTTTCGCCAGGAACTATGAAGGCCAGAAGATCCTGGACAGATTTCATACAGACCCTAAGAGAACACAAATGCCAGCCCAGGTTACTGTATCCTGCAAAACTCTCAATTAACATAGATGGAGAAACCAAGATATTCCATGACAAAACCAAATTTACACAATATCTTTCTACAAATCCAGCACTACAAAGGATAATAAAGGGTAAAGCCCAACATAAGGAGGCAAGCTATACCCTAAAAGAAGCAAGAAACTAATCGTCTTGGCAACAAAACAAAGAGAATGAAAGCACACAAACATAACCTCACATCCAAATATGAATATAACAGGAAGCAATAATCACTATTCCTTAATATCTCTCAACATCAATGGCCTCAACTCCCCAATAAAAAGACATAGATTAACAAACTGGATACGCAATGAGGACCCTGCATTCTGCTGCCTACAGGAAACACACCTCAGAGACAAAGACAGACACTACCTCAGAGTGAAAGGCTGGAAAACAACTTTCCAAGCAAATGGTCAGAAGAAGCAAGCTGGAGTAGCCATTCTAATATCAAATAAAATCAATTTTCAATTAAAAGTCATCAAAAAAGATAAGGAAGGACACTTCATATTCATCAAAGGAAAAATCCACCAAGATGAACTCTCAATCCTCATCTTCGATTGGTTTATATAAAAGTGTGCAATTTCTAGGCTTGAAAGTAAAATGATGCTATCTGGTGCTGGATAGAGGAGCCTTATTTTTTATTATGGCAGCTTGCTATTTTTGTAACATGGTGATTTGGTTGAACACAATAAAGTACAGTAGTAACTGAAAAAAAAAAAAGAATGGAGGTGGTGGTAGTATGGGGTGTGGAACAGTAGGAGGGTAGACCAGGAGGGGAATAAAATCTGAAGTGTAAAAATAAATAAATAAAAATGAATAAATCTAATGAAGTCAGAAATCATCATAAACACCTGCCTGAATGCAGTGGTAGGGTTTACTTCTTGCCTCCGAAAAGCAGAGATGCTGGAGGCCTCCTGGGATTTATTTGTCCAAGCATATTTGAGCTAGAAACATTGGTGCACCAATCTACAGTCTTGGCTACTTGGGAGGCTGCTTGAGCCCCAAAATGGTATGCCAGTCTGGGCAACATCACAAGATGTTTGTTTTCAAAATAAAACAAAACAAAATGTAACAAAATTAAGATAGCTCTTTGTCAAAATACTGGATTCCCTGATCAGCCTCACTTTAAGTCCTAATTTAAGCATAGCTGTTTGAAGCCAATCCTAGTGGGATAAACCTGAAATCTCAGCTCCTCAAGAGAATCAGAAGTTCAAGGCCTATCTGAGCTACAGTGAACTGAACACATCTGGTCAAATTATAGAGAGCAGGATTCAAGAAAGGAAGGTGGAAGGAAGGTGAGGAGGGAGGAAGTGAGGGAGGGAGAGGACGAGAAAAGGGTGGAGGGAGGAAAGGAAAGGAAAGAAGGAAGGAAGGATAAAAGAGAAGAGGAGAATAAAAGAAAAGCTAGGAGGGTCAGTAAGAAGCTTTCCGTGTGGGAGGGGAGCACCCATAAAGAAGGGGGGGGGATGTTTGCCCGGATACCGGGAAAGGGAATAACACTCGAAATGTATATAAGAAATACTCAAGTTAATAAAAAAAAATAAAATGTAAAAAAATTTAAAAAAAAAGATCCCTAAAATGGCCCTCCATACATTAGAAGGTGCTGAAAACACGTATGTTGAGGGCAAATCCCAGGCATTCTTTTGCCCTTGCTTTTTCAAACTGGTTAACATATATGTGATCCATGGGAATTTTGTGAAGAAGAATCACCACAAGTTGTTAGTGTCTACACAAATTGATAAGAAATGTGTGTGTGTGTGTGTGTGTGTGTGTGTGTGTGTGTGTGTGTGTAGTTTTCAACTCCATCACCCTTTATAATCATTCTTACTATAAATTACCAAAGCCAGAGCTATGCCCATCCTCAAATACACATTTACCATTTACAACCTTTTATGAATGTCAACTGATACTGATTGTGTTCCTCTGTAGTTTGTGCTCCCATTCCTTTGTATACATGCTTAGAAGTGGGATCTTACCACCATAATTCATTGCTTTTCATATCTGCCAGGTTTACCTGACAGAAGTAATTTATATAAATGAATTATTTAGCCTATGTCAAAGTTCCTAGTGAATTTTTAAGTACATCATGATGAGAGGGAATTAGGCAGACCAAGCCGTAATATCACAGCAGAACAGCAAGAAAACAAGTAGCAATGCTGACTCTCTATTTTTCTCTTCTGTTTATGCCCAGGACCTCAGTCTAAAGGAAGTTCTGCTGACATTTAAGGCGAGTCTCCTTCAACTTGTTCTAATCACTCATTTAATGGTTGGATGGTTCATTGTCCTTGTAAAGACAGAAACTCAACAAGAGACAAGACCTGATGTAATTTGTCAATACAACAGAATGTATAGGGCACAGGTCATGAAAGCCAGTTATCATGTATTCAACTTTTCTTGACAGATAGCTGGGTACGTAGGTGGGTGAGAACTTTGCCTGCACATCACAGCTTTTTCTAAATTATTTCATGTTAGATCACATGATAGATGTTTGGCCTACTATTTCAACAGTGATGTTGGTACTGTGGTTCCTAGGGCTCACCGCTCTGCCCTTCCTTCAAGTGATCCTTCTTGTTCTTCAGGGAGTGGTTCCATGAATTTCAGGTTACTTTTGCGCTTTCTGTGATTATTATCTACATTTTCTGTCTCACTTCACAGCCACGGGTAGATTCCGAAAACAAAAGAACATGTCCTTTACACTAAAAGTGATGGAAGCAACCTCACTTATGTGTGACCAGGTACGATCAAGCATTTAAGGATGAAAGTTGTCCCATGTAAAGATCCATATGAATCCACTAAGCCTAACAACCTGAGTTTAATCCCTGAAACCTATATAGTTGAAGAAGATAATTGACTTGTAGAAGTCATCCTGTGGCCTCCACAATGTCCTATGGTACACATGCAAACACTCTAAATAAATAAACATAACTGAAAAACAAAAAAGGAAAGAGTAAGATTCATATGGTCACATTGGGGAAAGGGAACTCAGAGTCTATATCTAGTACATAGACAGAGGCTCAAGTGGAGGGACTGGGTTATGAACCCACAATCAAAACTCCTGACCCATAATTGTTCCTGTCTAAAAGAACTGCAGGGATAAAAATGCAGATGAGACTGAAGGAAAGGCAATACAATGACCAGCCCAACTACGCATCTATCTCACGGGAGGACACCAAGGTCTGACGTTACTATGCTATGATATGCCTTCAGACAGGAGCCTAGCATAGCTGTCCTCTGAGAGCCCCTACCAGCAGCTGACTGACACAGAAACAGATACTTAGACCCAACCGTTTCACTGAAGTCAGGGATCCCTATAGTTGAATTAGGGGAGAGTGACCCCATAGGAAGACCAACAGTCTCAACTAAACCAGACCCCAGGGAGCTCCCAGAGACTAAACCACTGAACAGTAGCATCCACAGGCTGGTCTGATGAAGCCCCTGGCACATATGTGCAGAGGTCTGCATGGTCTGGGCTCAGTGGGAGAAGATGTGCTTAATCGTTGAGAGACTTGAGGCCCCAGGGAAGGGGGAGGTCCGGTGGGGCAGGGAGCACCCTCTTAGAGGCAAGGAAGGAAAGAATGGGATGAGGAACTGTGGGAGGGAGGACCAAGGGGGGGCAAAGAGTGGAATTAAATAAATAAAATGTTTTTTAGAAAAGATTCATATGTTCTATCCAAGGTAATAATGACCAGTATCTTTCTGTCTATCATGCATCTATTCTTCCATGAGCATGTAATGAAGGACATCTTCTGGAGCATGAATCCAGGTTTATTCCTGAGTATATTTTTAGGAATATTCTCCCTTGTGTCACATCACTTTTCTGTTTTGCTTTGTTTTGTTTTGTTTTGTTTTGAGACAGGATATCACTATGTGGCCCTGGTTATCCTGGAACTCACTCAGTAGACCAGAATGGGCCATCAAACTCAGAGATCCACCTGCCTCTACCTCCTGGGTGCTGGGATTAAAGGTGTGCACCATCAGTACCCAGCCAAGCACATCCCTTTTTAAGGAGAAGACTGAAAGAGTCCTTTCTCTGAAGGCACTTGAGACCATATGAACAAGAATGCCAAGCAACCAGAGCTTCCAGGGACTAAAGCACTACCCAAAGACTATACATGGACTGACCCTGGGCTCCAACTGCATATGTAGCAATGAATAGCCTAGTAAGGGCACCAGTGGAAGGGGAAGACCTTGGACCTGTTAAGACTGAACCCCCAGTGAATGGGATTGTTGGGGGGAGGGCAGTAATGGGAGGAGGATGGGGAGGGGAAACCCATATAGAAGGGGAGGGGGAGCGGTTAGGGGATGTTGGCCTGGAAACCAGGAAAGGGAATAACAATTGAAATGTAAATAAGAAATACCCAATTTAATAAAGATGGAGAAAAAAAGATAAAACATGAAATGCTAACATGTGGTGTTCACTCCAAAAAGCTACAAAATATCAGCAAAATTGGGGAATGAAATAAGAGGCCACCTGTGCTGTACTTCAATCATAACATGGAAAGCTGTAAGTTGTTCTTTTGTTTATTTTGTTTTATACGACCTCACAGTTGAGTTCCTCTTAACCCTTAGAGGGCTTTTCAGACTTGGACTTAAAAACTATTACAGGGGTAGTGAACACAGCTGACATTGTGAAATAGACATGGTCCCTGGAGGACTACAGTGGAATGCTACACCCAAATCTCTGTAGTTAAAGGCTTATTCCAAGAGCAGTGATAGTGTGTCGTCTTTGTGGAGCCTCAAGAGGTGAAGTCCTGTAAAATGTTCATGGGTTTTTGTGTGTTGCCCATGAAGGCAATTATGTAACCCTTAGCTTGAAATTCAGTCCCTCTGTTTTGAAATTTGAGTTATTCATATCTCCTGAGCCACTAACACACGCCATATTCTGTAATCTTCATCATGAGAGAAATGAATTTGACCTCTCAGTTTTGAACACTTAAACTCCTAAACTATAAGATAATTAAAACTCTTTTCATAGTAATAATCCCAAGCAACTATTTTGTTAGAGTATATGGTATGTTCAAAAGAAAGCATTTAATTGAGGACTTGTTTACTGTTTCAGAGGGTGAGTAGTCCATTACCATCATGGCAGGGAGCATGGCAGCAGGCAGGCAAGCCTGGCACTAGAGTACTAGCTGAGACCATACATTGTATCTTCAAGATGGGCTTTTTATACCTCAAAGCTATAATGGGTGCATGTTGCCTGACTGATTGATTAGTATTGTAGTTCATAAAGTTCACTGCTTGGCAAGACTGTTGAAGTTTGAGTAGTATTGGTACTAAATCTTCCTAGGAACTTAAGTAAAATTCAGCACTGAATATGTCTGACCCTAGATTTTTCTTTGTAGGCAGACTTTTAATTGTTAATTCAATCCCATTGCTTGTTGTGGGCCTGTTTTACTGTCTTTGGTATAATGACCACACTTCCTCTATATGTTACTTCATCCTTCTCCCTTGCATCTTTCAATATTCTTTTCTGTGTGGGCTGTATGTTTGGTGCTTTGATTATTACGTGGCTGGTCTACATAGTGAGTTACAGGTCAGGTCATAGCTACATAGAAAGACACTGTTTTTAAAAATAATACCCAGGGGTTGGGGATTTAGCTCAGTGGTAGAGCCCTTGCCTAGGAAGCGCAAGGCCCTGGGTTCGGTCCCCAGCTCCGAAAAAAAGAACCAGAAAAAAAAATAATAATACCCAAACTAAAAGTAAACTATTTGGGTGTGATGTTGTGCAAATAGTAGGTTTCATTGTGACATTCTATACAATTATCAATGTATATTTGTTCTTTTTTATATTTTTGGTTGTGAGCCTAGCCTTTAACGGCTGAGCCATCTCTCCAGCCCTGTTCTTTTTTAACATACCCTACCACATCCTTTTTCTTTTCTCCTTCTGGTCCCTGTCCTCACCCCAAATATTTTCTCTTCTGATTTCTTGTTCTCAAACTATGCTTATATACTTATATACATATATGATTCATATAAAATATACATTGGACATATAAAAGTATGTGATATTGGTCTTCTGATTCTAATAGTTTTCACTCAACGTAATGCTCTTTTTTCCACCCTTTTCCATATAAATGACATATTTTCAATCTTCTTTATAGCCATTTAAACTCCTATTACAATATATATAAACATTATGTATGTAAACATTTTATTTGTACAATCATCTACTGATAGAGTCATCAAGCTGGCTTTATAACTAAGCTATTGTGAATAGTGCAACAACTCACATAACAGAGCTAGGCAAGTTCCTGTGCAGGAGTCTTACTCAGATTCCATCAGGTGTACACCCCAAAGATAGAGCTGAATTATGAGTAGCTCAGGTTTTGAGAAATCTTCATACTCATTTCCATAATTGCTATTCCAGAAACTACACTTACATCTCAAGTATTTGCTCATTTTATGTGTATAAATGTGTGACTGATGGCTTGGATGTATATGTACCAAATGCATGCAGGAACCCAGAGAGGTTAGAAAATGGCATCAGATCCCCTGGAACTAGTGTTACTGTGAGATACTATATGGGTGCCAAGAACTCAGTTTCTTTGCAAAATCAGTAAGTGCTCTTACCCCCTGAGCTGTCTCTCCAGCCAGCCACAGAGACTCCCATTTGTTAGTGGTTGTCTTATACTATTCAATATGGCAGATTTTTTTTTACATATACTATCTGTTATCCTGACAAAAGCTCATCCTGACAAAAAGTGTTATTTAAATGCCCATCTTACCAATGTCTAAAAGAAATCTTAGAGAGAAAAGAATTTAACTTTCCCAAGACAGGACCTGAGTAGATTTTAGATTCTAGACCTTTTCAATAATGAGTCAAAATTGGTGAGCCCCTTTCCAAACTGGAGGGTATTTACAAAGAAGGTTAGCAAAAGGAAAGTTTGCCTTGCAGAGTGAGGATGCCATAATGCACTCACCCCAACCACTGAAATCAACAGAAAGTGACAGACAATGGATGAAGCAGCTTGAGGTTTGTAAGGGAGAAAAGGGGGACAGAAGGAAGGTGAAGCAGGAAGAAAACGAGGGATGCTATTAACAAAGCAAATAAAGAGAGAAAAGAGGGGTTGGGGATTTAGCTCAGTGGTAGAGCGCTTGCCTAGCAAGCGCAAGGCCCTGGGTTCGGTCCCCAGCTCCGAAAAAAAGAAAAGGAAAAAAAAAGAGAGAGAGAGAGAGAGAAAAGAATGAGGAGAATGGAGTAAAAGGAAGGGATAGATGAGACCACCTTAAAAATCAGAAGAGCAGATGATAAAACCAGCCTGCAGTGCTGGAGTCTGCACTGGACTTTAGAAGTCAACACTTTGCTGTGGCCATTTGTCATCACAGTGGTTCCCAGAGTCTCAAAATCTGTTTCCCTGCTTTCTTCAATGAAACCAGTGTTCTTTGGCTCTTCTTCGCCCTCTTATGTTTCCTGGTGCAGTGCCATGGTAAACATATGACTTGGGTTCTTATTTATTGGGCAAGACTAAGGTGATTGCCTGAGCAATAGATAGAGGAACACTGAGGTCTCAGCTCCAGAGTTTCCTGATTTCTGTCTTGGACAACAGAACAACCCACAGGGACTGCCTCAACATGAAGCTGGTGTTTCTATTCTTGTTGGTCACCATCCCCATTTGCTGCTATGCCAGTGGTAAGTTCTGTAGAAGGGAAGAGTGCTTTTGGACCACACATTCTTACTGTGTCTTCCAGGAAGAAGTCATCATACCTGAGCACTAGTATAAAGTGTCTGATGTACTAACTCCATGGATCAACATTAGTTCAGATAATAAAAAGGGTATCTCTACTGTGGATTTGATTCCTGTGTTGGAGCTGCATGTCATGTGTCAATACCATATAAAATGTCCTATTATGAAAACTGGTCTTTTAAAATCCACAGCAAGGCTCAGGTTTGATTATGAGATATTTCAGCAGAAATGGATGGGGCCTTACAATCTTTCTGCTGCTCTACTGTGATGCTTTCTGAGCCTTGGGTACAGGAGTTATGTTGCACCAGTTGGGGATGGGCACGTTATGATCAGATTTCTCTGCATTTCAACTAGTTATGGTTTTCTTTAATAGTCTCTGTCTGTTGAAACAAACTACAGGCAACTAAGGAATTTCAAGACCAGGAGAAATAATCTTTCCCAGGGATAAGCTCTCTAATTGGTTATCTAATACCATGATCAGCCCTGAAATCATAAACAAACAAGTAACATTAAATGAATGCAGAGAGAGAGAGAGAGAGAGACAGAGAGAGACAGAGACAGAGACAGAGACAGAGACAGAGATAGAGAGAGACAGAGGAGACAGACAGACAAAGACAGACAGAGAGAGGAAGAGACAGACAGACAGAGACAGAGAGGACATGGAAGGGTTGGAGAGAGAGATAAGGAAAAGGGGGAGATGATGTCATTATACTTTAATTTAAGAACACAAATTTAAAAATAAATGTGGTCATCTGAGCAGTGGTGGTGCACCTCTTTAATCCCAGCACTCAGGAGCAGAGGCAAACAGATCTCTGAGTTCAAGGCCAGCCTGGTCTACAGAGTGTGTTCCAGGATAGCCAAGGCTACACAGAGAAACCCTGTCTCAGAAAAACAATGTGATTAGTATAAACGACTCTCATGTAGTGTGGTTTGTAGAGTGTACATTGTTTTTATTGCCTACTTTATTTGGCACAGGTTGAAAAAACTGTGAAGGACTTAGTGAATTTTAAATAAGATTGAAGACCCATGACTAGCACTAGTTCAAATGAAACAAAATCCTGAGTTCCTTCCTGCCCACCCCTAGTCTAGCTGCATGAGTTCACTTCAACACTAGGGTTTCTGGTTATGTTGTTTTGTGATGCAGATGCTAGAGTTAAGAGAACAGCTTGGCTAACATTCGAGCTGTGATATTTATAGGATGTTTGAACATAGTCCATGATGTTCTCAAGATAGTAATGAAATATGCTTACCATAGCCAGCAAAACAGCTGCCATCACTTCAGTTTTCTCGTTAGTGAAGGGTATGGGAGGTGTGGCTTAGTTGTGATAGGATGTAAGGTGCAAAGTTTGAAGTTTTTAAGTGGAATCTCTCAGCCGGCATATTCTGTCCCAGATTTGGCAGTGCCCCATCACCATTGCTAATCTGTGTTTCCACTTGTACACATGAACATGAATGTAATGATAGGTAAGCATTAATGAGTTCAAACCTCCATTCATGAATGTCATGTCTTTCTAGGTTCTGGCTGCAGTATTCTAGATGAAGTTATTAGAGGTACAATTAATTCAACTGTGACTTTACATGACTATATGAAATTAGTTAAGCCATATGTACATGATCATTTTACTGCAAATGCTGTGAAGCAATTCAAGCAGTGTTTTCTAGATCAGACCAACAAGACTGTTGAAAATGTTGCGTGATGACGGTAACTTTGAATTTGTTTTGTTTTTTTGTTTTGTTGTTTTTGTTTTGTAAACTGTGAAATCACTAACAAGGCGGAAGGAGAGAACTAGCTTCCAACAGACAGTTGTTCTCTGATTTCCCACACTTATGGGCCCACCACACAGAAATACACATGCTAATTATACACATTCTAGAGGTCAATGCCAGCAGCAAACCACCGAACTGAGAACAGGACCCCCTTGGGGGAAACTAGATGAAGTATTGAAAGAGTTGAAGGAGCTTGCAACCCCATAAAAACAACGATACCAACCCACCAGAGCTTCCAGGGACTAAACCACTACCGGAAGACTATACATGGACTGACCCAGGGCTCCAAATGCATAGGTAGCAGAGAATAGCTTTGTTGGGGTACCAGTGAAAGGGAAAAGCTTTGGACTTGCCAAGGTTGGACCCCCAGTGCAGGAAAACATGGGGGAGGGCAATGAGGGGGATGTATAGGGAGAACACCCGTATGGGAGAGAGGGAGGGGAAGGAATGGGGGCTTATGGACAGGAAACCAGGAAGGGGAATAACCTTTGAAATGTAAGTAAGGAAATATATAATAAAAAAATTACTAAGAAAAATGAACAAAAATGCTAGCAAGAAAAAATGGTTTTTATCCTGTGACTTTTAAGGACAATTCTAAATTTAAGACATCTCTTTGTTTTGGTTCTCCAGGAGGCAATATTTAACAGTGAAAGCTGTCAACAGCCATCCTAAACATCTACAAGATCTTTGGCTCACAGGACTCCAGGAAACTGGCAATGGCCAAGCAACTGATAACACAGATCATAACTCTTCTTTCTTGACCCTTTTTTTCTACCTATAAAGTACAAGACAATTGTTGAAACCTCACATTTATGTCTTTCCATTTTATTAAATTATCTGCATACAATTCTCTCTCGTTTTATTTCATAAAAAAATAACCTAAGTGGGCTGCTCTGTCTCACACTTGGAGTTTTACACACACATATGCACATGCCATACACACAGAGGTAGACATTAGGAAATGCCCAGGTGAGGAAGTGAAGAAGAAAAGCAGCTTCCTCAACCCTTGTGAGTCTCTGCTATGAAGAAGCCCCCCAGCTGCTCTCTTCTCATCATTCTGCACACACTGCACATAGCCCTCCTGAGACGCTGGGGCTGGGATGTTGGGAGGTTGGATAACACTCCTGCTACCACCACTCTTTTCCTATCTTATCCTCTAACCCCCCCCCAACACTTCATTTTCTAAAATCTTGATAACCCATGTGCACATGAGTACTGGGCCATGGAAATAGATTTCCTCCTTCTGTTCCCTGTACGGTGCTAGGATACTCTGCAGTAGGAACTGAGGATGCCTGAATTTGAACAAAACAATATATACCTACGTAAACTCTTGTGTTTAGGCTCCACTTCTGACAGAGGAGAGTCTGGATTAAACCATTTTTTTTCAACTCAGCTCAGTGGTTTCCTCTTTTTTTTTTCTTATAAGGACAACATTTAATTGGGGCTAGCTTACAGGTTCAGCGGTTCAGACCATTATCATCATGGTGGGAACATGGCAACATCTAGGCAGACATGGTGCAGGAGGAGCTGAGAGTTCTACATCTTCATCTGAAGGCTGATAATAGAAGACTGACTTCTAAGCAGCTAGGATTCAGGTCTTAAAGCCCATACCCACAGTGACACACCTATTCTAACAAGGCGACACCTCCTAATAGTGCCACTCCCTGGGCCAAGCATATTCAAACCATGACAGGAGTTTTTAATTGCATCCAGGCTATAGAAATACAGTTTTCCAGAGTTGTTTCTTTTAATTTTTTTGTTTGTTTGAGACTATAACCCATGCTGACCTTTGACCGCTCAGTCATCCTACCTTGATCTCCTCAGTATAAGTGTTAGCTTTTGGGATTCTATTAAGGGCCACACTTGGGAGTTCATAACAAAGTGACCACTCTCTTTAGTTCCTCCTCTTTTCCTGACACATGAGTTTCCCACACTATGCTTTCTTTTTTTTTAATTTATTTAATACTTAATAATAATTCTTTGGTTTCCGGGCAAACATCCCCCTCCCCCCTCCCCTTCCTTATGGGTGTTCCCCCCCCAACCCTCCCCCCATTGCTGCCCTCCCCCCAACAGTCTAGTTCACTGGAGGTTCAGTCTTAGCAGGACCCAGGGCTTCCCTTTCCACTGGTGCTCTTACTAGGATATTCATTCCTACCTATGAGGTCAGAGTCCAGGGTCAGTCCATGTATAGTCTTTAGGTAGTGGCTTAGTCCCTGGAAGCTCTGGTTGCTTGGCATTGTTGTTCATAAGGGGTCTCGAGTCCCTTCAAGCTCTTCCAGTTCTTTCTCTGATTCCTTCAACGGGGGTTCTATTCTCAGTTCAGTGGTTTGCTGCTGGCATTCGCCTCTGTATTTGCTGTATTCTGGCTGTGTCTCTCAGGAGAGATCTACATCCGGCTCCTGTCGGTCTGCACTTCTTTGCTTCATCCATCTTGTCTAATTGGGTGGCTATATATGTATGGGCCACATGTGGGGCAGGCTCTGAATGGGTGTTCCTTCAGTCTCTGTTTTAATCTTTGCCTCTCTCTTCCCTGCCAAGGGTATTCTTGTTCCCCTTTTAGAGAAGGAGTGAAGCATTCACATTTTGATCATCCGTCTTGAGTTTCATTTGTTCTAGGCATCTAGGGTAATTCAAGCATTTGGGCTAATAGCAACTTATCAGTGAGTGCATACCATGTATGTCTTTCTGTGATTGGGTTAGCTCACTCAGGATGATATTTTCCAGTTCCAACCATTTGCCTACAAATTTCATAAAGCCGTTGTTTTTGATAGCTGAGTAATATTCCATTGTGTAGATGTACCACAGTTTCTGTATCCATTCCTCTGTTGAAGGGCATCTGGGTTCTTTCCAGCTTCTGGCTATTATAAATAAGGCTGCGATGAACATAGTGGAGCACGTGTCTTTTTTATATATTGGAGCATCTTTTGGGTATATGCCCAAGAGAGGTATAGCTGGATCCTCAGGCAGTTCGATGTCCAATTTTCTGAGGAACCTGCAGACTGATTTCCAGAATGGTTGTACCAGTCTGCAATCCCACCAACAATGGAGGAGTGTTCCTCTTTTTCCGCATCCTCGCCAGCATCTGCTGTCACCTGAGTTTTTGATCTTAGCCATTCTCACTGGTGTGAGGTGAAATCTCAGGGTTGTTTTGATTTGCATTTCCCTTATGACTAAAGATGTTGAACATTTCTTTAGGTGTTTCTCAGCCATTCGGCATTCCTCAGCTGTGAATTCTTTCTTTAGCTCTGAACCCCATTTTTTAATAGGGTTATTTGTCTCCCTGCGGTCTAACTTCTTGAGTTCTTTGTATATTTTGGATATAAGGCCTCTATCTGTTGTAGGATTGGTAAAGGTCTTTTCCCAATCTGTTGGTTGCCGATTTGTCCTAACCACAGTGTCCTTTGCCTTACAGAAGCTTTGCAGTTTTATGAGATCCCATTTGTCGATTCTTGATCTTAGAGCATAAGCCATTGGTGTTTTGTTCAGGAAATTATTTCCAGTGCCCATGTGTTCCAGATGCTTCCCTAGTTTTTCTTCTATTACTTTGAGTGTGTCTGGTTTGATGTGGAGGTCCTTGATCCACTTAGACTTAAGCTTTGTACAGGGTGATAAGCATGGATCAATCTGCATTCTTCTACATTGACCTCCAGTTGAACCAGCACTATTTGCTGAAAATGCTATCTTTTTTCCATTGGATGGTTTTGGCTCCTTTGTCAAAAATCAAGTGACCATAGGTGTGTGGGTTCATTTGTGAGTCTTCAATTTTATTCCACTGGTCTATCTGTCTGTCTCTGTACCAATCCCATGCAGTTTTTATTACTATTGCTCTGTAATACTGCTTGAGTTCAGGGATAGTGATTCCCCCTGAAGTCCTTTTATTGTTGAGGATAGTTTTAGCTATCCTGGGTTTTTTGTTATTCCAGATGAATTTGCAAATTGTTCTGTCTAACTCTTTGAAGAATTGGATTGGTATTTTGATGGGGATTGCATTGAATCTGTAGATGGCTTTTGGTAAAATGGCCATTTTTACTATATTAATCCTGCCAATCCATGAGCATGGGAGATCTTTCCATCTTCTGAGGTCTTCTTCTATTTCTTTCTTCAGAGGCTTGGAGTTCTTATTGTACAGATCTTTTACTTGCTTGGTTAAAGTCACACCGAGGTACCTTATATTATTTGGGTCTATTATGAAGGGTGTCGTTTCCCTAATTTCTTTCTCGGCTTGTTTCTCTTTTGTGTAGAGGAAGGCTACTGATTTATTTGAGTTAATTTTATACCCAGCCACTTTGCTGAAGTTGTTTATCAGCTTTAGAAGATCTCTGGTGGAACTTTTGGGATCACTTAAATATGCTATCATATCATCTGCAAATAGTGATATTTTGACTTCTTCTTTTCCGATCTGTATCCCCTTGACCTCCTTTTGTTGTCTGATTGCTCTGGCTAGAACTTCAAGAACTATATTGAATAAGTAGGGAGAGAGTGGGCAGCCTTGTCTAGTCCCTGATTTTAGTGGGATTGCTTCAAGTTTCTCTCCATTTAGTTTAATGTTAGCAACTGGTTTGCTGTATATGGCTTTTACTATGTGTAGGTATGGGCCTTGAATTCCTATTCTTTCCAGGACTTTTATCATGAAGGGGTGTTCAATTTTGTCAAATGCTTTCTCAGCATCTAATGAAATGATCATGTGGTTTTGTTCTTTCAGTTTGTTTATATAATGGATCACGTTGATGGTTTTTTGTATATTAAACCATCCCTGCATGCCTGGGATGAAGCCTACTTGATCATGATGGATGATTGTTTTGATGTGCTCTTGGATTCAGTTTGCCAGAATTTTATTGAGTATTTTTGCGTCGATATTCATAAGGGAAATTGGTCTGAAGTTCTCTTTCTTTGTTGGGTCTTTGTGTGGTTTAGGTATACGAGTAATTGTGGCTTCATAGAAAGAATTCGGGAGTGATCCATCTGTTTCAATTTTGTGGAATATTTTGGATAATATTGGTATGAGGTCTTCTATGAAGGTTTGATAGAATTCTGCACTAAACCCATCTGGACCTGGGCTCTTTTTGGTTGGGAGACCTTTAATGACTGCTTCTATTTCCTTAGGAGTTATGGGGTTGTTTAACTGGTTTATCTGTTCCTGATTTAACTTCGATACCTGGTATCTGTCTAGGAAATTGTCCATTTCCTGCAGATTTTCAAGTTTTGTTGAATATAGGCTTTTATAGTAAGATCTGATGATTTTTTGAATTTCCTCTGAATCTGTAGTTATGTCTCCCTTTTCATTTCTGATTTTGTTAATTTGGACACACTCTCTGTGTCCTCTCGTTAGTCTGGCTAAGGGTTTATCTATCTTGTTGATTTTCTCAAAGAACCAACTTTTGGTTCTGTTGATTCTTTCTATGGTCCTTTTTGTTTCTACTTGGTTGATTTCAGCTCTGAGTTTGATTATTTCCTGCCTTCTACTCCTCCTGGGTGTATTTGCTTCTTTTTGCTCTAGAGCTTTTAGGTGTGCTGTCAAGCTGCTGACATATGCTCTTTCCTGTTTCTTTCTGCAGGCACTCAGCGCTATGAGTTTTCCTCTTAGCACAGCTTTCATTGTGTCCCGTAAGTTTGGTTATGTTGTACCTTCATTTTCATTAAATTCTAAAAAGTTTTTAATTTCTTTCTTTATTTCTTCCTTGACTAGGTTATCATTGAGTAGAGCATTGTTCAATTTCCACGTATATGTGGGCATTCTTCCCTTACTGTTATTGAAGACCAGTTTTAGGCCGTGGTGGTCTGATAGCACACATGGGATTATTTCTATCTTTCTGTACCTGTTGAGGCCCGTTTTTTGACCAATTATATGGTCAATTTTGGAGAAAGTACCATGAGGAGCTGAGAAGAAGGTATACCCTTTTGCTTTAGGATAGAATGTTCTATAAATATCCGTTAAGTCCATTTGGCTCATGACTTCTCTTAGTCTGTCTACGTCTCTGTGTAATTTCTGTTTCCATGATCTGTCCATTGATGAGAGTGGGGTGTTGAAATCTCCCACTATTATTGTATGAGGTGCAATGTGTGTTTTGAGCTTTAGTAAGGTTTCTTTTACGTATGTAGGTGCCCTTGTATTTGGGGCATATATATTTAGGATTGAGAGTTCATCTTGTTGGATTTCTCCTTTGTTGAATATGAAGTGTCCTTCCTTATTTTTTTTGATGACTTTTAATTGAAAATTGATTTTATTTGATATTAGAATGGCTACTCCAGCTTGCTTCTTCTGACCATTTGCTTGGAAAGTTGTTTTCCAGCCTTTCACTTTGAGGTAGTGTCTGTCTTTGTCTCTGAGGTGTGTTTCCTGTAGGCAGCAGAATGCAGGGTCCTCGTTGCGTATCCAGTTTGTTAATCTATGTCTTTTTACTGGGGAGTTGAGGCCATTGATGTTGAGAGATATTAAGGAATAGTGATTATTGCTTCCCGTTATATTCATATTTGGATGTGAGGTTATGTTTGTGTGCTTTTCTTCTCTTTGTTTTGTTGCCAAGACGATTAGTTTCTTGCTTCTTCTAGGGTATAGCTTGCCTCCTTATGTTGGGCTTTACCATTTATTATCCTTTGTAGTGCTGGATTTGTAGAAAGATATTGTGTAAATTTGGTTTTGTCATGGAATATCTTGGTTTCTCCATCTATGTTAATTGAGAGTTTTGCAGGATACAGTAACCTGGGCTGGCATTTGTGTTCTCTTAGGGTCTGTATGACATCAGTCCACGATCTTCTGGTCTTCATAGTTTCTGGCGAAACGTCTGGTGTGATTCTGATAGGTCTGCCTTTATATGTTACTTGACCTTTTTCCCTTACTGCTTTTAATATTCTTTCTTTATTTTGTGCGTTTGGTGTTTTGACTATTATGTGACAGGAGGTGTTTCTTTTCTGGTCCAATCTATTTGGAGTTCTGTAGGCTTCTTGTATGCCTATGGGTATCTCTTTTTTTAGGTTAGGGAAGTTTTCTTCTATGATTTTGTTGAAGATATTTACTGGTCCTTTGAGCTGGGAGTCTTCACTCTCTTCTATACCTATTATCCTTAGGTTTGTTCTTCTCATTGAGTCCTGGATTTCCTGTATGTTTTGGACCAGTAGCTTTTTCTGCTTTACAATACCTTTGACAGTTGAGTCAATGATTTCTATGGAATCTTCTGCTCCCAAGATTCTCTCTTCCATCTCTTGAATTCTGTTGGTGAAGCTTGTATCTACAGCTCCTTGTCTCTTCTTTTGGTTTTCTATATCCAGGGTTGTTTCCATGTGTTCTTTCTTGATTGCTTCTATTTCCATTTTTAATTCCTTCAACTGTTTGATTGTGTTTTCCTGGAATTCTTTCAGGGATTTTTGCGATTCCTCTCTGTAGGCTTCTACTTTTTTATTAATGTTTTCCTGTGTTTCTCTAAGGGAGTTCTTCATGTCTTTCTTGAAGTCCTCCAGCATCATGATCAAATATGATTTTGAAACTAGATCTTGCTTTTCTGGTGTGTTTGGATATTCCGTGTTTGCTTTGGTGGGAGAATTGAGCTCCGATGATGCCATGTAGTCTTCGTTTCTGTTGCTTGTGTTCCTGCGCTTGCCTCTCGCCATCAGATTATCTCTAGTGTTACTTTGTTCTGCTATTTCTGACAGTGGCTAGACTGTCCTATAAGTCTGTGTGTCAGGAGTGCTGTAGACCTGTTTTCCTGTTTTCTTTCAGCCAGTTATGGGGACAGAGTGTTCTGCTTTCGGGCTTGTAGTTTGTCCTCTCTACAGGTCTTCAGCTGTTCCTGTGGGCCTGTGTCTTGAGTTCACCAGGCAGGTCACTTGCAGCAGAAAAGTTGGTCTTACCTGTGGTCCCGAGGGTCAAGTTTGCTCGCGGCGTGCTGCCCACGAGCTCTCTGTGGCGGCAGCAACCAGGAAGATCTGCGCCGCCCTTTCGGGGAGCTTCCGTGCACTAGGGTTCCAGATGGCGTTTGGTGTTTTCCTCTGGCGTCCGAGATGTGTGTGCAGAGTGCAGTCTCTTCTGGTTTCCCAGGTGTGTCTGCCTCTCTGAAGGTTTAGCTCTCCCTCCCATGGGATTTGGGTGCAGAGAACTGTTTATCCAGTCTGTTTCCTTCAGGTTCCGGTGGTGTCTCAGGCTCAGGGGTCCTGCCGCTCCTGGGCCCTCCCCTACGGGAACCCAGAGGCCTTATACAGTTTCCTCTTGGGCCAGGGATGTGGGCAGGGGTGGGCCGTGTTGGTGGTCTCCTCCGCTCTGCAGCCTCGGGAGTGCCCACCTGGCCAGGTGGTGAGGTCTCTCTCCCTCGGGGTTTGGGAGCAGAGAGCTGTTGCGGGCCGGGATCTTCGGGTGTGGGCCAGTGGTTTCCTCTTAATTGATGTGCCTCCTACCTCCCCCAGCCAACGTCAATCCCTTCCATCTAACCCCCAAAAAGAAGGTAGTGAAAGGAATAGAAACCAAAACAATCATCAGATGTGACAGAGATCGACAATCATGAAGTCTAAAGCAGAGTGGGAATGGAGGGTAAACAAGGGGAAAGAGATGTACAATGGCTGCATCTACCATTACCCCTCCTGCTCAGAGGGACTGGAGAGACAGCTTCAAACATGAAGTGCAGGTCCTGAAGAAAGGAGATGGTGTCTGAGCCTGAAGGAGGAACTGGATGTCAACAAAGGAGCACCACCTCTCTTTATAGAATGGAGCCCCCATCTCAGGGCAGCAGCTTCACAGACCGTAGACGCTTTCATCACTGTAGGCTATATAGAGAAAGACGTCTTCTTCATGGTATTCCTGGTACAGCTGACCCATCATGGCACTGGTGGGGGGAATGACACTGTTGACAAAGAAATATAGGGCATCTTCAGCACGGAGATGAATTCGCTTCCAGATCAAGGAGTAGAATTGACCAACTCATCAGGTATCTTTTTGTCCAGGTCCCCTATCCAAGCTTTGGGAGCTTTTTCCACTATCACCAGCACCCGGTCTGGGTATTTTTTTTTTTTTTTTTTGGATTTTCTCGCCCTCAGAGCAGCGCTTCTTGAACGGAAGCTCCCCTTTGTATATGAACTCATTCTCCCGAGAACCGGGCTGGACCGAGCTGGGTCGAGCACCATTTCTTATCAGATTAAGTAATCCCAAGCAAATCTTGCAGTTGAAATAAACAGGCTTCTTTCCTGTTTTGTTTTTTGTTTCGTTGTGTTGTGTTGTGCTGTCATTTTTGCTGAAGATGATATGAATACAAATGAGTACTGAAAAAAGGTTGGTGTGCAATCTTCAACTGTGAGTTTTCATCAGGCCACACAGACTCAAGTCTGTACTGACCTTCTGCTTCAGTCACTGGCTAGGGCAGCCTTTCTACTACCTGTGCTGTTTAAAGATGTACAAGGAATTGAAATAGAAACCCTACTGCCCTGGTTGGCCCTTCCTTCAATCTCTGTTCCCTTGCTGTGGTCAAGAGGTACTTGCTGCCTGTCCGGCCACCATCTGAGAGCAGCGGCCATGGCCCGGCGCTACCCCATGTCTGTGGGCCTCAACAAAGGCTATAAAGTGACAAAAAACATCAGCAAGCCGAGACACAGCCCATCTCACCAAGCACACCAAGTTTATGCAGGACATGATCCAGGAGGTGTGTGACTTCGCGCCCTAAGAGCAGCATGCCATGGAGTTGCTCAAAGTGGCCACGGACAAGCATGCACTCAAGTTCATCAAGAAGAGGGTGGGCATTCACATCCGCGTCAAGAGGAAGCAGGAGGAGCTGAGCAAAGCGCTCGCAGCCATGAGGAAGGGGCGGCCAAGAAGAATTAATGAACCCTCCCTCAATAAAAGATGGTTCTTACAAAAAAAAGAGGTGCTTGCTAGCAGGAACCTAGTGTGGTGGTTCCTGAGGAAGTCCGAACAGCAACTGACCAATGCAGATGTGGATGCTCGGAGCCAACCATCAGACTGAGTTCAGAGAATCTGGTACGGGAGCTGGCTGAAGGACTGGAGGAGATGAGAGGGATTGCAATCCCATTGGAAGAACAATTTAGGCTGTCCTGACCACTGGGTTCTCTCAGAGTCTAGAGAGGAGTCTACCAAGGAGTGTACCTGGAGGGATCCATGGCTCCAGATACATATGTAGCAATGGATTGCCTTGCCTGACAGCAATGGGAGGGGAAGCCCTCCGTCCTGGGGAGGCTTGATACCCCACCTTAGGGGGATGCTGGAGAGGTAGGGAAGGAGAGTGTGGGAGGGTAGGGGAGCATCCTTATACAGGCAAAGGGGAGAAGGAGGACAGATGAGGAATGGGGAGGGGGTGGCTGGTAGAGGGGTAACCAAGAAGTGGAATATCATGGGATGGGAGGTTGGTGGAGGGGGTAGCTAGGAAGTAAGATATCATTTGAGATGTAAATGAATATAATGATTATTTTTTTAAATTCCTATTGCCACCTCAGAAATCACAGAGTTGATCATCCTAGCACAAAGTGCCTGCAAGTCTCACGGATATTTTTCAGACCCAGGCAATGTCTGAAAATGGTGCAGACCAAAACAATCATGACTTTGTGAAACAGACCTGTACTTGAAACTTTGCAGCATTGGGGAATGTATGCTATTTTCCTCTGCCTGGTTGTCTCACAGTATTGGGCTTGGCAATGAGCTACAAAGCATCTTCCTGTGACATTTTCATGCTCTGCTCTTTGTTGAGTCTTTTCCTCACAGTCGGTGGAGCTTATGAGATGCATGAGGGATACAACACACTGGGCTTCTAGTTAAAGAGTACCAGAAGACCAGTACATGGGTCCTGGCCTAAGGGCTGGGTCTGGTATTATGATGTCTGCACTGTGCTCATTGGGGTAGGAATGGGACTACTGTGAACACAGACTTACACCTGCAGTCTACAGTTTGGAAGAAGAAGGCATTCTGAGAACCAACTTTATTCCTGCTTTATTCAGTATGCAATTGCTTATTGTCTTAAACTAGATCTAGTACACCAGATCTCCTTGGTACTCTAAAGTTTGTTGATATGGCAATATGTTGTTGTAATTAGTGTCATCGCAGGGAAATGATCACTTGGAGATTCCAGTCAGCTAATTACTTCTACTGTGTTCATTCCTATCATCTGAATTCATATTTTATAAATTTATTTTTCAAAATGTGATATATTCTTTTTATTAATTATTTAAATTTCAAATGTTATCCCACTTCCCAGACCCCTCCATGATTCCCCCACACCATCCCCCCTTCACCTCTAAGAGGGTGCTCACCTACCAACCCACCCACCTACTCTCACCTCACCACCTCACCACTCTTACATCCCCCTTCTCTGAGGCATCAAGTCTCCACAGAACCAAGTACATTCCCTCCCACTGAGTCCAGACAAGGCAGTCGTCTGCTACATATGTAGCAGAGACCACAAACCAGCCCATGTATGCTCTTTGGTTGGTGGCTTAGTTCCTGGGAGCTCTGAGGGACCCGGTTAGTTGATACTGTTGTTCTTCCTATGGAGTTGTAATCCTCTTCAACGCCTTCAGTCTTTCCCATAATTCTTCCATAGGGGTCCCTGATCACAGTCAAATGGTTGGCTGTAAGTATCTGTATCTGTCTCTGTCAGGTATTGGTAGAGCCTCTCAAAGGACAACAATGCCAGGCTCCTGTCTGAGAGTACCTCTTGGCATCAGCAATAGTGCCAGGGTCTGGTGTCTGCAGATGCGATGGATCCCTAGGTAGGGCGGTCTCTGGATGGCCTTTCCTTCCATCTCTGCTCCATTTTTGTTGCTGCATTTCCTTTAGACAGGGACAATTCTGGATCAAAAATTTTGAGATGGATGGGTAGCCCCATCCCTCAAATAGGGGCAATGTATAACTAACTACTGGAAGTGCTCTCTTAAGGTTCTAGCTCCCCTTAGTTGCATTGTATTTTGGCTAAAGCCATTCCCACTGGGTCCTGGGAACTTCTTACATCCCTGGTTTCTGGGACTTTCAGGAGGTTCCCCCACCCTACACCCTTCGAGTTCTTTCTACTCATTCTATTGGTCCTCTGGGCTTCTCTCCTGTCTCCTCCCATATCTGATCTCCACCTTTTGCCTCCCCCTCCTCTCTCCTCCTCTTCCCTCCATCTGCCCCCCATGATTATATTCTTCTGCCTTCTAAGTAGGATTGAAGCATCCATACGTGGACCTTCCTTCATGGTAAGCTTCATATGGTCTGTGCATTGTATCATGGGTATTCTGAACTGCTGAAATATCCACTTATCATTGAGTATATACCATATATATTCTTTGGAGCATTGGTTTCCTCATTCAGGATGATATTTTTTTCATCTTTATTAACTTGGGTATTTCTTATTTACATTTCTTTTTTTTTTTTTTAGCCGTGAAGTGAAAGCTTTGCTCTTAACCATCTTTTTTTTTTTATTAATTTGAGTATTTCTTATTAACATTTCGAATGTTATTCCCTTTCCCGGTTTCCGGGCAAACATCCCCCTAAACCCTCCCCCTCCCCTTCTGTATAGGTGTTCCCCTCCCCATCCTCCCCCCATTACCGCCCTCCCCCCAACAATCTAGTTCACTGGGGGTTCAGTCTTAGCAGGACCCAGGGCTTCCCCTTCCACTGGTGATCTTACTAGAGTATTCATTGCTTCCTATGAGGTCAGAGTCCAAGGTCAGTCCATGTATAGTCTTTAGGTAGGGGCTTAGTCCTTGGAAGCTCTGGTTGCTTGGCATTGTTGTTCATAAGGGGTCTCGAGCTCCTTCAAGCTCTTCGAGTTCTTTCTCTGATTCCTTCAACGGGGGTCCCGTTCTCAGTTCAGTGGTTTGCTGCTGGCATTCGCCTCTGTGTTTGCTGTATTCTGGCTGTGTCTCTCAGGAGCAATCTACATCCGGCTCCTGTCAGCCTGCACTTCTTTGCTTCATCCATCTTGTCTAATTGGATGGCTGTATATGTATGGGCCACATGTGGGGCAGGCTCTGAATGGGTGTTCCTTCTGTGTCTGTTTTAATCTTTGCCTCTCTATTCCCTGCTAAGGGTATTCTTGTTCCCCTTTTAAAGGAGTGAAGCATTCACATTTTGATCATCCGTCTTGAGTTTCATTTGTTCTAGGCATCTAGGGTAATTCAAGCATTTGGGCTAATAGCCACTTATCAATGACTGCATACCATGTGTGTTTTTCTGTGATTGGGTTACCTCACTCAGGATGATGTTTTCCAGTTCCAACCATTTGCCTACGAATTTCATAAAGTCATTGTTTTTGATAGCTGAGTAATATTCCATTGTGTAGTTGTACCACATTTTCTGTATCCATTCCTCTGTTGAAGGGCATCTGGGCTCTGTCCAGCTTCTGGCTATGATAAATAAGGCTGCTATGAACATAGTGGAGCACGTGTCTTTGTTATATGTTGGAGCATCTTTTGGGTATATGCCCAAGAGAGGTATAGCTGGATCTTCAGGCAGTTCAATGTCCAATTTTCTGAGGAACCTCCAGACTGATTTCCAGAATGGTTGTACCAGTCTGCAATCCCACCAACAATGGAGGAGTCTTTCAGGATCTTATTTACATTTCAATTGTTATTCCCTTTCCTGGTTTCTGGGCCAACATCCCCCTAATCCCCCCACCTCCCCTTCTCTATAGGTGTTGCCCTCCCCATCCTCCCTCCATTACTGCCCTCCCCCAAAAATCACATTACTGGGGTTTCAGTCTTGGCAGGACCAAGGGCTTCCCCTTCCACTGGTGATCTTACTAGGCTATTCATTGCTACCTATGAGGTTGGAGCCCAGGGTCAGTCCATGTATAGTCTTTGGGTAGTGGCTTAGTCCCTGGAAGCTCTGGTTGCTTGGCATTGTTGTTCATAAAGGGTCTCGAAACCCTTCAAGCTCTTTCAGTCATTTCTCTGATTCCTTCAACGGGGGTCCCGTTCTAAGTTCAGTAGTTTGCTGCTGGCATTCGCCTATGTATTTGTTGTATTCTGGCTGTGTCTCTCAGGAGAGATCTACATCCGGTTCCTGTCGGCCTGCACTTCTTTGCTTCATCTATCTTATCTAGTTTGGTAGTGTATGCATATGGGCCAAAGGTGAGGCAGACTCTGAATGGGTGTTACTTCTGCCTCTGTTCTAAACTTTGCTTCCCTATCCCCTCCCAAGAGTAATCTTGTTCCCCTTTAAAGAAGGAGTGAAGCATTTGCATTTTGGTCATCCTTCTTGAGTTTCATGTGTTCTATGCATCTAGGGTAATTCAAGCATTTGGGCTAATAGCCACTTATCAATGACGGCATACCATGTGTGTTTTTCTGTCATTGGATTATCTCACTCAGGATGATATTTTCCAGTTCCATCCATTTGCTTATGAATTTCATAAAGTCATTGTTTTTGATAGCTGAGTAACATGCCATTGTGTAGATGTACCACATTTTCTGTATCCATTCCTCTGTTGAAGGGCATCTGGGTTCTTTCCAGCTTCTGGCTATTATAAATAAGGCTGCTGTGAACATAGTGGAGCATGTGTCTTTGTTATATGTTGGGGCATCTTTTGGGTATATGCTCAAGAGGTATAACTGGGTACTCAGGTAGTTCAATGTCCAACTTTCTGAGGAACCTCCAGACTGATTTCAAGAATGGTTGTACCAGTCTGCAATCCCACCAACAATGGAGAAGTGTTCCTCTTTCTCCACATCCTCACCAGCATTTGCTGTCACCTGAGTTTTTGATCTTAGCCATTCTCACTGGTGTGAGGTGAAAGCTCAGGGTTGTTTTGATTTGCATTTCCCTTATGACTAAAGATGTTGAACATTTCTTTAGGTGTTTCTCACCTATTCGACATTCCTCAGCTGTGAATTCTTTGTTTAGCTCTGAACTCCATTTTTCAATAGGGTTATTTGACTCCCTGCGGTCTAACTTCTTGAGTTCTTTGTATATTTTGGATATAAGCCCTCTATCTGTTGTAGGATTCGTAAAGATCTTTTCCCAATCTGTTGGTTGCCGTTCTGTCCTAACCACAGTGTCCTTTGCTTTACAGAAGCTTTGCAGTTTTATGAGATCCCATTTATCAATTCTTGATTTTAGAGCATAAGCCATTGCTGTTTTGTTCAGGAAATTTTCTCTAGTGCCCATGTGTTCGAGTTGCTTCCCCATTTTTTCTTCTATTACTTTGAGTGTATCTGGTTTGATCCACTTGGACTTAATCTTTGTACAGGGTGGTAAGTATGAATCGATCTGCATTCTTCTTCATGTTGACCTCCAGTTGAATCAGCACCATTTGCTGAAAATGCTATCTTTTTTCCATTGGATGGTTTTGGCTCCTTTGTCAAAAATCAAGTGACCATAGGTGTGTGGGTTCATTTCTGGGTCTTCAATTCTCTTCCCTTGGTCTATCTGTCTGTCTCTGAACCAACACCATGCAGTTTTTATCACTATTGCTCTGTAATACTGCTTGAGTTCAGGGATAGTGTTTCCCCAGAAGTCCTTTTATTGTTGAGGATAGTTTTAGTTATCCTGGGTTTTTTGTTATTTCAGATGAATTTGTAAATTGTTCTGTCTAACTGTTTGAAGAATTGGATTGGTATTTTGATGGGGATTGCATTGATTCTGTAGATGGCTTTTGGTAAAATGGCCATTTTTACTATATTAATCCTGCCAATCCATGAGCATGGGAGATCTTTCCATCTTCTGAGGTCTTCTTCTATTTCTTTCTTCAGAGGCTTGGAGTTCTTATTGTAGAGATCTTTTACTTGCTTGGTTAAAGTCACTCCGAGGTACTTTATATTATTTGGGACTATTATGAAGGGTGTCGTTTCCCTAATTTCTTTCTCGGCTTGTTTCTCTTTTGTGTATAGGAAGGCTACTGATATATTTGAGTTAATTTTATACCCAGCCACTTTGCTGAAGTTGTTTATCAGCTTTAGAAAGTCTCTGGTGGAACTTTTGGGATCACTTAAATATACTATTATATCATCTGCAAATAGTGATATTTTGACTTCTTCTTTTCCAACCTGTATCCCTGTGATCACCTTTTGTTGTCTGATTGCTCTGACTAGAACTTCAAGAACTATATTGAATAAGTAGGGAAAGAGTGGACAGCTTTGTCTAATCCCTAATTTTAGTGGGATTGCCTCAAGTTTCTCTCCATTTAGTTTAATGTTAGCTACAGGTTTGATGTATATGGCTTTTACTATGTGTAGGTATGGGCCTTGAATCCCTATTCTTTCCAGGACTTTTATCATGAAGGGGTGTTGAATTTTTCAAATGCTTTCTCAGCATCTAATGAAATGATCCTGTGGTTTTTATCTTTCAGTTTGTTTATATAGTGTATTATGTTGATGGTTTCACTATAGTAAACCATCCCTGCATGCCTGGGATAAAGCCTACTTGATCATGATGGATGATTGTTTTGATGTGCCCTTGGATTTGGTTTGCCAGAATTTATTGAGTATTTTTTCCCTCAATATTCATAAGGGAAATTGGTCTGAAGTTCTCTTTCTTTGTTGGGTCTTTGTGTGGTTTAGGTATAGGAGTACTTGTGGCTTCATAGAAGGAATTCGTTAATGCTCCATCTGTTTCAATTTTGTGGAATAGTTTGGATAGTATTTGTATGAGGTCTTCTATGAAGGTCTGATAGAATTCCGCACTGAACCAGTCTGGACCTAGGCTCATTTTGGTTGGGAGCCTTTTAATGACTGCTTCTATTTCTTTAGGAGTTATGGGGTTGTTTAAATGGTTTATCTGTTCCTGATTTAACTTCGGTACCTGGTATCTGTCTAGAAAATTGTCCATTTCCTGCAGATTTTCAAGTTTTGTTGAATTTAGGCTTTTGTAGTAGGATCTGATGATTTTTTGAATTTCCTCTGAATCTGTAGTTATGTCTCCCTTTTCATTTCTGATTTTGTTAATTTGGACACACTCTCTGTGTCCTCTCATTAGTCTGGCTAAGGGTTTATCTATCTTGTTGATTTTCTCAAAGAACCAACTTTTGGTTCTGTTGATTCTTTCTATGGTCCTTTTTGTTTCTACTTGGTTGATTTCAGCTCTGAGTTTGATTATTTCCTGCCTTCTACTCTTCCTGAGTGTATTTGCTTCTTTTTGCTCTAGAGCTTTTAGGTGTGCTGTCAAGCTGCTGATATATACTCACTCCTGTTTCTTTCTTCAGGCACTCAGCGCTGTGAGTTTTCCTCTTAGCACAGCTTTCATTGTGTCCCATAAATTTTGTATGTTTTACCTTCATTTTCATTAAATTCTAAGAAGTCTTTAATTTCTTTCTTTATTTCTTCCTTGACCAGGTTATCATTGACTAGAGCATTGTTCAACTTCCATGTATATGTGGGCGTTCTTTCCTTATTGTTGTTGAAGAGCAGCTTTAGCCTGTGGTGGTCTGATAGGACACATGGGATTATTTCTATCTTTCTGTATCTACTAACACCTGGTTTTTTTTTTTATTTATTTATTTTTAACTTGAGTATTTCTTATTTACATTTCGAGTGTTATTCCCTTTCCCGGTTTCCGGGCCAACATCCCCCTAATCCCTCCCCCTCCCCTTCTTTATGGGTGTTCCCCTCCCCATCCTCTCCCCATTGCCGCCCTCCCCCCAACAATCACGTTCACTGACGCCTGTTTTATGACCAATTATATGGTCAATTTTGGAGAAAGTACCATGAGGTGGTGAGAAAAAGGTATATCCTTTTTTTTTTTTTTAGGACAGAATGTTCTATAAATATCTGTTAATTCCATTTGGTTCATGACTTCTGTTAGTCTGTCTATGTCTCTGTTTAATTTCTGTTTCCTTGATCTGTTCATTGATGAGAGTGGGTATTGAAATCTCCTACTGTTATTGTGTGAGGTACAATGTGTGCTTTGAGCTTTAGTAAGGTTTCTTTTATGTATGTAGGTGTCCTTTTATTTGGAGCATAGATATTTAGGATTGAGAGTTCATCTTGGTGGATTTTTCCTTTGATGAATATGAAGTGTCCTTCCTTATCTTTTTTGATGACTTTTGGTTGGAAATCAATTTTATTCGATATTGGAATGGCTACTCCAGCTTGCTTCTTTAGACCATTTGCTTTGAAAGTTGTTTTCCAGTCTTTCACTCTGAGGTAGTGTCTGTCTTTGTCCTGAGGTGTGTTTCCTGCAGGCAGCAAAATGCAGGCTCCTAATTGCATATCCAGTTTGTTAATCTATGTCTTTTATTGGGGAATTGAGTCCATTGAGGTTGAGAGATATTAAGGAATAGTGATTGTTGCTTCTTGTTATATTCATATTTTGATGTGAGATTATGTTTGTGTGCTTTTCTTCTCTTTGTTTTGTTGCAAGACGATTAGTTTCTTGCTTTTTCTAGGGTGTAGCTTGCCTCCTTGTGTTGGCCTTTACCATTTATTATCCTTGGTAGGGCTGGATTTGAGGAAAGATCCTGTGTAAATTTGGTTTTGTCATGGAATATCTTGGTTTCTCCATCTGTGTTAATTTGAGAGTTTTGCTGGATACAGTAACCTGGGCTGGCATTTGTGTTCTCTTAGGGTCTGTATTAAAAGCATTAAGGGAAAAAGGTCAAGTAACATATAAAGGCAGACCTATCAGAATTACACCAGACTTCTCACCAGAGACTATGAAAGCCAGAAGATCCTGGACAGATGTCATACAGGATGATATTTTCTAGCTGCATCCATTATCCTGCAAAATTCATGCCATCCTTGTTTTCTCTTTTTTACTTTTTTAAGATTTTATTTTATTTTTATTTTTATTTTTTATTGGATATATGTTTTCCCCTTTCTCGTTTCCCAGCCATAAATTCCCTATCTCTTTCCCCTTCCCCTTTCTTCTATCAGGTATTCCCCCACCCAACCACCCACCCCTTCCCAACTCCCAACCCTGACATTCCCCTACACTGGAGGGTGGGTGGTCCAGCCTTTGGAGGACCAAGGACTTATCCTCCCTTTGGTGCCCAACAAGGCCATCCTCTGCTGCATATGCAGCTAGAGCCATGGGTCTGTCCATGGGTGGTGGTTTAGTCCCTGGGAACTCTGGTTGGTTGGTACTGTTATTTTAATGGGATTACAGACCCCTTTGGCTCCTTCAATCCTATCTCTAACTCTTTCAGTGGGGACCCCATTCTCAGTTCAATATTTGGCTGTAGCTTTCACCTCTCTATTTGTCATGCTCTGGCTAAGTCTCTCAGGAGACAGCCTGTCAGCATGTACCTCTTGGCATCAGCAATATTGTCTGGGTTTGGTGGCTGTATGTATATGGGCTGGATACAATCCATAGACCACATGAAGCTCAAGAAGGACTGTGGGCCTCCAGTGCCAGGGAGAGAGGGGTGGCTCTCCCATGGAGATCTCTCACCTGGCTAGGTGCTCAGGGGGAAAGAACTCAGGCAGGGAGGGGAAACAGCTACAGACAACCCCAGCTGCCACCCCTTCTCCTTTGCACTGCTGACTGCTGCTTTGGTTGCTCAGGCAGAGCTGAGCTAGAAGGAGTCTAAATAGCCAGCAAGGGGTGCAGGGGAGCTTCTGGTGGAGATTTAGAGAGAGCAGATCTCTTCACAAGCACCAGTGTTACAGCTCTTATGACAGCTCTCAGACGATGGAATAATTCCTGCATACCTTTAATTCTGAACACAACAGTTTTGGATGGCTCATCTACATATTTGGGGGCACAGTCCTGTTTCTATGACTGATCTGTGAGCCTGGGTGACCTGTGGTCACATCTTCACCTGTGGAGTAGGGGTTTGGGGTATTAACCTCTGTGACTGATCTGTCTTGGGCCTATGTAACCTGTGGTCACATCCTCACCTGTGGAGGAGGGGCTTGTGGCATTGCTCTGATCTGTCTCAAACCACTCTACAGGGGTTCGTGGGGGGCTAAGCTACGTGACACCCTGATAATCTGGGAGAATGGGAATGTACCTGCCATCCCGTTTAGGGTCCCCTGGGGATTCAATCTGTCTCGACCAGGAATCAGGGTATCTTCCACTGCCCACTGCCCCACAAAGGACAACTAAAATGCAGATGCTTCAGTCCTTCTTAGAAGGGGGAACAGAATATTCATAGGAGGGAATACAGAGACAAAGTGTGGAGTAGAGACTGAAGGAAAGTTCATCCAGAGACGGCCCCATCTGGGGATCCGTCCCATATACTGTCACCAAACTCAGACAATGTTGGATGCCAAGAAGTGCCAGCTGACTGAAGCCTTATATAGCTGTCTCCTGAGAGGCTCAGTCAGAGCCTGACAAATACAGAGTCAGATGCTCTCAACCAACCAATCATTGGACTGAAAACAGAATCCCCAGTGGAGGAGTTTGAAAAAAGGCTAAAGGAGATGAATGGTTTTTCAAATCCATAGGAAGAGCAACAATATCAACCAACCAGACCCCTCAGAGCTCCCTGAGACTAAACCACCAACCAAAGAGTACCCATGGAGGGATCCATGGCTCCAGTACATATGTAACAGAGGATGGACTTACTGGGCATCAATGAGAGGAGAGGCCCTTGGGCCTGTGAAGGCTCAGTGTCCCATTATAGGGTAAATCCAGGGCGAGGAGATGTGAGGGAGTGGGTGAGTACATGGGGAACACTCTCATAGAGGCAAGAGGAGGAGAAAAGGGATAGGGGGATTCCAGAGGGGAAACCAGGAAAAGAGATAACATTGTAAATAAAGAAAATATCCAATAAAAATATGGGGAAAAAGGAAGAAGAATCCCTCACAGGTGTACTCAGCAGCTTGGGTTTTAGCTAATTCCAGATGAATATGGTCAAGTTGACTACCAAGAACAGCCATCACAGCAGCCAACATCTTACTATCTCTGTCTCTAGAGCTCCTCCCTTACCCTACTTTCCCGGTTTTGTAGCTATTCCAGGTTATATGCTCACATCTACAGATTCAAAGCTAAAATCCACAAACAAGAAAGTGAAGTCCATGTGACGTTCATTTTCCTGGGTCTGAGTTACCTCACTAAATATAGCATTTTCTAGTTCCAGCCATTTGACAATATAATTCCCAACTGCATTAGTGGGATACTACAAATTTTCTGAAAGACTCCCAGGTTCTTTGTGAAATGCTATTACATTGAAGTTCAGGCTCTATAGATAGGTTCATTTTAAGAAACACTCCTCATGAATGGATACAGAAAATGTGGTACATCTACACAATGGAATACTACTCAGCTATCAAAAACAATGACTTTATGAAATTCATAGGCAAATGGTTGGAACTGGAAAATATCATCCTGAGTGAGGTAACCCAATCACAGAAAAACACACATGGTATGCACTCATTAATAAGTGGTTATTAGCCCAAATGCTTGAATTACCCTAGATGCACAGAACACATGAAACTCAAGACGGATGATCAAAATGCGAATGCTTCACTCCTTTAAAAGGGGAACAAGAATACCCTTGGCAGGGAATAGGGAGGCAAAGATTAAAACAGAGGCAGAAGGAACACCCACTCAGAGCCTGCCCCACATGTGGCCCATACATATACAGCCATCAAACTAGATAAGATGGAGGAAGCAAAGAAGTGCAGGCCGACAGGAACCGGATGTAGATCTCTCCTGAGAAACACAGCCAGAATACAGCAAATACATAGGCGAATGCCAGCAGCAAACCACTGAACTGAGAACGGGACCCCCGTTGAAGGAATCAGAGAAAGGACTGGAAGAGCTTGAAGGGGTTTTGAGACCCCATATGTACAACAATGCCAAGCAACCAGAGCTTCCAGGGACTAAGCCACTACCCAAAGACTATACATGGACTGACCCTGGGCTCCAACCTCATAGGTAGCCATGAATAGCCTAGTAAGAGCACCAGTAGAAGGGGAAGCCCTTGGTCCTGCTAAGACTGAACCCCCAGTGAATGTGATTGTTGGGGGGAGGGCGGTAATGGGGGGAGGATGGGAGGGGAACAGCCATATAGAAGGGGACGGGGGGGGGGTTTGGGGGATGTTGGCCTGGAAACTGGGAAAGGGAATAACATTCGAAATGTAAATAAGAAATACTCAAGTTGGGCGCAAAGATCCCGCTGATAGTCTGCGGGGACTTCAACGCAGAGCCAACCGAAGAGGTCCACAAACACTTTGCTTCCTCCAGCATCAACCTCAACAGCGCCTACAAGCTCCTGAGCCCCGACGGACAGTCAGAGCCTCCCTACACAACCTGGAAGATCAGGACCTCAGGGGAGTATCGCCACACCCTGGACTACATCTGGTACTCCAGACATGCTCTGAGTGTCACGTCTGCTCTGGACCTGCTCACCGAAGAACAGATTGGGCCTAACCGGCTCCCATCCTTCCATTACCCTTCAGACCACCTGTCACTAGTGTGTGACTTCAGCTTTAACGAGGAGCCTGATGAACTTTTATAAACTCTCTCATCTTAGCCACAAGAGTCTTAACCAGGGATGTTTTGGGAAACTGAACTAGGATAGGAAATTGCCTGGAAAAGGACACCCAGTTTCTGCCACTTAACTCTCCATTTCCAGCATGCCCATGGGAAAAATATCGTTCACAAACCTTTCCAGTTAAAACCTGCATTGAGAAGGTGTTTGCACTCCAGTTCAAGTGTGTGCTGTCATCCGTGTACCGTCCTCTCCCGGTTAGGGGCATTAGTAGCATAGGCTTTCTTGTGTTTTAGTTGTGGGTATTATAAAACCCAGTTTGTTAGCCCTTCAGAATTCAAAGTAAGACGTAGGAAGTTTTCTAGATATCATTTCAAGTTATTTATTTGTGGGATTTTTAAATGTCAGTGGGAAATGCATGGTAATATTTATTTTTTTATATCTTCATGTAAAATTACATGGATTATATAGCATTGTGGACATTTTAGAACCATGCAGGTACAGACTTAATTCCTTAAAACTTAAAAAGGATTTTATTTGCTGATCTGACAGAATGTACACTAAGGAACTTTTTACCCCTGGGGGATTTGTGGCTTCATATGAATGTTCTTCACAAATAATCCGTTTGCTATGCCTCCAACTTCCTCATTGTGTTTCAGAGATTCAGTAGCATTCGGTTCTAGTTTCCCCTGTAGTAAGTCACTGTCGGGTATTTGTGCCTTTTCTGTTGTGATGACATTGGTAGACATGTGAATATTACTCCATCACTTCTTCTGGAATGTGCTTTTTACAAGTAGCTTGAGAACAGTTGCTAAGAATATTAGTGAGAAATCCTATCAAGACGCCAGGTGTGATCTCAACACTCAGCTGAGACAAGGAAGTCTGTCTTGGAGGCCAGCTTGGGCTGTATATCAAGACCCTCTCTCGAAAAAAATCCCGAAGACAGTCAGATGATTGGGTTCAAATTTTCTAAAAAAAAATGTATGAGTCAAAAAGATAACCTGGAGTTCTCTTCTAATTGTTGAAGCCTCTTCCAAACAAAATAACCGAGCAGTGGTAAGATGGTAAATAGCTTAATGTCTGAGTTCTGAATATTACCTAATATTAATAAACGGACTTACAAACAAAAAAAGAAATATTCAAGTTAATAAATAAATAAATAAATAAATATAAGAAAACAAACAAAAAAAGAAAGAAAGAAAGAAAGAAACACTCTTCATGCCAGTCCCTAGGCTAGGCTTTGGTAATTAACACACAAAGAGACTCATTCGACCACCTGACTTCCCATTTCATCTTGTTGGGTACAAACATGTCATGTTAACACATTCAGCACCTAAATACAGCTGTGCTTATGGAATTGTTAAGAATACAGAAAATGAGAAGGGGGAGGGGATGGGGAAAGGATTGTGGGAGAGGGTGACCCAGAAGGGGGCAGTGAGCAGGACGTAAAGTGAATAAGTGAAAAATAAAATTAAATCTTTAAAAGAGAATATGGAAACTGGCCAGCTAAGCAACATGAGGCTCCTTTGAGGGGAATGATGAAGAGAAAAACAAAAATATCTATATCCAAGTATGGTGCAGCATGTACATATAATCTCTGGGATCCAAAAGCTAGAGAGAAGTTTGCTGAGACTTCAAGGTCAGCCCTAAACTACAGAGAAATACTGTCTAAAAATGGGGCAGGGGAGGGGGGATGTGGGGAAACAGAAGAGGGAAATACGTCATTCTTCAGCCACCTATACATGGTTAATCAGAGAAAGCATTGCATACTGGGAGCTTAACAGAATGAGCTGGTAAAAAGACTACACTGGAACCAATGGAGCCAGACTGGGGACTATAGGTTTTCATTCTGCATGGAGATGAAGTTCTCACTGGAGGAAGAATTCACAGGAGATACACATACCTTATTCCCCTGTACCTGCAGTGCAAGAAAGAAAACTCCTGAGCAAACTCTGGACTTGTACAGACATCCACACAGGACCATCTTCGGGATTAAGACTATAGCAGCAGCCTGGGAAAGACAGGGACACTATTTGGCACTCTGTAAACTAGAAGTCCTGGGTACTTTGGCATTTGGTCACTAAAAGTCATCAGAAATCAATGGTTGCAATCCATGGCTTGCTCACCAGCTATAAAAAACACTATTTCATGCCAGGTGGTGGTGGTGCATGCCTTTAATCCTAGCACTTGGGATAAAAAAGCAGGTAGACCTCTGAGTTCAAGGTCAGCCTAGTCCACATGGCTATACAAAGAAGCCCTGTCTCTGGGGGGGAGGGAAAACAAAAGAAAAACAAAACAAACAAACAGAAAACCTCATATTCACAGACATCAGCCTCTCTTTGCCTCCCGAGCACTGGGATTAAAGGTACGTGCCACCACTACCAGACATGTAACACACTCTTAAGTGCACCTCATTGGGGAAGGTACGTGTCAGAACCTTGAATATCCTGAAGATCGGAGTGCTAGTCCAGGTTTAAGGACTGAAGGAGATCCATGAAATTCCAGTGACACCAGAGGGAGACCCAAAGCAACTGAGATGCACTTGTCTCCTATGTGAGGATTGGGCAGAAAATCAGGGGAAGGTAGGGAGAAAGCAATTAATTTAGTAGCACAAGTGTACTGATTTTGATTAAATTAGCCCACCTTAATGTATTGCTTGTTATATTTAGGAAAATTGCTTGTTTCTTTAGAAATAAAATAGTTTAAAATAAGCACCATGTCTCCAAAGAATTGTGTTGGCATTTTGATGGGAATTGCATTGGATCTGTAGATTCCTTTTGCTAAAAAGGGCATTTTCGCTATGTTAATCCTACCGATCCATTAGCATGGAAGATCTATCTTCTCAGGTCTTCTTCAATTTCTTCTTCAGGGATTTGAAATCCATGTTGAACAGATCTTTCACTTGCTTGTTAAGAGTTACAACAAGATATTTTATATTATTTGTGGCTATTGTGAAGGGCATTGTTTCCCTAATTTCTTTCTCATCTTGCTTATCATTTGTATAAAAGAAGGCTACTAATTTGAGTTAATTTTATTTCCTGCCAGTTTGGTGAAGTTATCAGCTTTAGGAGTTCTCAGGAGGGTTTTTGGGGGTCACTTATATACATACTATCATATAATCTGCAAACAGTGATACTTGGACTTTCTAATTTGTATCCCATTGATCTTTTGTTGTCTAATTGCTCTAGCTAGAACTTCAAATACTGTGTTGAAGATAGAGAGGCAAGGGATCGTGGGCCCTGGGCATAAGCAACCAGTTGTCTCCAGAGCCCAGTGGAACAAGTGAGGTATGGCCGGCCTCAAATGATTGGAGGTGGTGAAGTGCAATATCCAGGCCCTGCAGCAGCCCACCAATGACGCAGAAGACTGCGCACACAAGGCTAGCAGCAGCAGCAGCACATGAAGGCTGAAGGAGATGCAGCCATTCTTTTTTTTTTTTTTAGATATATTTCTTTATTTACATTCCCTTTTCCGGATTCCTGTCCATAAACCCTCATCCCTTCCCTCTCCCCCCTCCCCCCATACGGGTGTTCCCCTTATACATCTCCCTTACTACACCCCCATATTCTCCTGCACTGGGGGTCCAACCTTGGCAGGACCAAGGACTTCCCCTTCCCCTGGTGCCCCAACAAGACTATTCTATGCTACATATGAAGTTGGAGACCTGGGTCAGTCCATGTATAGTGTTTCGGTAGTGGTTTAGTTCCTGGAAGCTCTGGTTGGTTGGCATTGTTGTTCTTACAGGTTTGCAAGCCCCTACAGCTTTTTCAATCCTTCCTCTAATTCCCCCAAAGGGGGTCCAGTTCTCAGTTCAGTGGTTTGCTGCTAGCATTGACCTCAGATGCATGATATGTACTCATTGATAAGTGTAGCGATTAACCAAAAAGTATAGAATAGCTAGGATACAACCCACAGACTGTAAGAAGTGTAACAAGCAGAAATGCCCAAGTGAGGGGCTTCAATCCCACTCAAAGGGGGAAAGGAAATAATCATGGGGGGAAGAGGGAGGGAGAGACCTGGGCAGGAGAGAGGGAGGGGAAAGGAGGAACAGGATCAGATATGGGGTGGGGGGAGAAGCCCGGAGGGCCAAGAGAATGGAGATAAGCAGCTGTAGGGCGCCCTCCAGTGGTGAACAACGGTACTGCGCATGCGCAGGTTTTGCACCTGGTGTCAGTTGGCCAGTAGTATGCTAATGAGGGGCGGTACCATGCTAGTGAGGTGATTCATTCTCCGTCAATCCCTAGAGGACAAGTAGTGGGGTGATAGTGGAATGACAGTGGGGTGATAGTGGGGTGACCCGTGCCCCGCCAATCCCTGAAGGATTATTAGCATACTGTTGTGTATATAAGGCGAGCACTTTTGCTGCTCGAGGTCCCTGTATCAGCAATGAAGGTGTCCTGCAATAAAGGCTGTTGACAAGGATCCAACGGTGTTGTATCTTCCTTGCCCGACGAGGTGGGTGTGACAACTGGTGGCCTTGTACGGGGACCCGAGAATATTCTCGTGGATCCAGAAGTCTTCAGCTTCAGGATGGCGACGTCGGAAAATTCCTGGATAAGGGAAGATAAGGTTCTCTGGAGGTAAGCAGAGACGATGAATAAAGTTCTCTGGAGGTAAGCAGAGACGATGAATAAAGTTCTCTGGAGGTAAGCAGAGAAGTTGAAAACCTTGGTATAGAGGCCGAGAGGCTAGTGAAGTTGAAAGCCTTGGTATAGAGGCCGAGAGGTTTGTGAAGTTGAAATCCTTGGAATAGAGGCCGAAAGGTTAGTGAAGTTGAAAGCCTTGGTATAGAGGCCAAAAGGTTTGGGAACTATGGCAATTTTGTTTCCAATTGATCCTTTGTGGGTAGGGCTTGTAATTTTGTTTCTTTTTTTCTTTGTGTGGGATAGAGAAGCCACAGACGGCAAGCTTAAGCCCCAACCAAAACCTCTTTGGCAAATGGTCCCTGCCTGCTTAGAGGATAAACGATGTGAGGAAGCTGTTAGAGCCATTAGGAAAGATCAGAGGGTCCTTGCAGAGCAACAAGAAAGTATGTCGGAAGGAGAAAAGGTCTCAAAAGAAAAAAAGAAAAGAAAAGGAGATAAAAGGAACAGAGAGAAGGCAGAGATAAAAAATGGGGTCAGTGCAGCTTTCGTTGTAGCTCAAGTTGAGACTATGGCTAGGTATGTGATTAGGCTCTGGAAACCTCACAGAGTCATACTGATCAGATTTGATAGAGGTAGACCACCTGAAAAATTTATTCAGGAGAATCAAACAAAAAGATAAACTTTTGTTTTGAGAATTGTATAGAGTGTGCCTACTTGGATTCCTGGTCTCAAGGAGATTTAGCAGGTGACAAGGTGCTTCTCTTAAAAAAGCAGTTTCAATCGGCCCTTGGAGCCTTGCACCTGTAGCTAAGGTATGTGTAACCACTTCAATTTTTATTCTTATTGGTCTTAAATGTATAAATACTCTCTACATGCCTTGGTTATGGACTATTGGCTTTTAAGTTATTGGATATGGTTAAAAAAATGTAACATTGGTAACAAAAAGTTGACATAAAACTGGTAAATTTGGACGGAGTCATTCTAGACAACATGTGGCATGAACCAATCTAGGGAAACAGGTCTAAATAGGGATGATACTTTTATGGAAATCTTATCCTAGAAACCAGGCTTCTAAAAGATTTTAAGGCAATGTCTCTTTGTTGAGGTATTGGAGACCGCACCATCATGCGTTCATATGTAGGAATTGGCAGTCAAACCTTGTAGCATGAAGGATAGACTCAGTGTTTTGGAGACTGGATTTTGGGATGATGAGACTGATCTGGAGGAAGAGGCTGCTCAGTGTGAGAGGGAGAGATATGATCCAGACTGGCCACATGCTAGTGCACATGGCAACAAGGCAGATAATTAGGCAAGAAAGCAGTTATACCAACAGCACCTCTGTATAACCCTCAACATAAAAGCATGGTGAAGCCTACAAAAGCTACTTCCTTTTGCCCACAGGTGTGGAAAGAGATGGGATTAATGAGACCCTTGAATATTACCCTTCCGCTGTTGCACATTTGAAACGTAAATAAGAAATACCCAATTTAATAAAGATGAAAAAATAAAATAAAAAATAAATGTAAATAAAAATATCCAATTAAGAAAAAGTTAAAAACAAAAGGCCAATAATTAGTACTGTCTAAAGTTTAGTTACACTGATTTAAAATCATTTTAGTACCCTTTCCTTATGTGACCATATCTATTGAAATTTTTTAATTTTGCTTTCATTTAATTACTCTAATAATTTTCAAGAAGGTAAAACAGTAGTAAAAACAGCTTTGTTTATATGTGTAAAAGAAAACTATCAAACTTTTAGATAATTTTACAAGTTGCAGGGAATCCACTATCAAAATCTTTCTGGACTTAGGTATTTCTTCACATTAGGTTGAAATTTTTAAATGTTTGTGTAATCTGGATTTGTGAAGAGCATCATAATCACAATGAATTATTCCATAGCTGTTTTTACATTGTTAGGAGATGTCAAAAGATTTGTTGTGAGATCTCTATAGACGAGTAAAACTATCAGGCATTGAAAGTTATACCTACCGCTAACACTATGTCCAAATTCAAATATGTGGGTAAATGTCTGGTAAACTACCTTGTAGATTATGCAAGATCAAGTATCCAGTGTCAGAGTTCTTGTGATCCTTAACTTTCCAAGTTTTACCTGGGGTAGACTGGTGAAAAAAATTTTTAAAAGACAACAACAAATCTTCAATACTATATTATTACTTCCATCAAATATATGACCAGTTTCTTGAATAGGAAATAATCTAATAAAAAATGTATTTACTGCAATATTTGTTTCAAAATAAAGTCCTAAAATTTCATTACTCACATGAAATATTTTTGCAAGTGGTATAATTAGGTTGACATGCCTAATATATGTGCTTTTGTCATTTTGACTGTTTTTTAAACACAAGTAAAAATAAAACAGTATTAATAAAAAAAGATCTTTACCAATCCAACAACTGATAGAGGGCTAATACCCAAAATATACAAAGAACTCACGAAGTTAGACTCCAGAGAGACAAATAACCCTATTCAAAAATGGGTACAGAGCTAAACACAGAATTCACAGCTGAGGAATATCGAATGGCTGAGAAGCACCTAAAGAAATGTTCAACAACCTTAGTCACCAGGGAAATGTAAATCAAAATGACCCTGAGATTCGATCTCATACAACTCAGAATGGCTAAGATCAAAAACTCTGGCAACAGCAGATGCTGGTGAGGATGTGGAGAAAGAGGAACACTCCTCCATTGTTGGTGGGATTGCAAACTGGTGCAACCATTCTGGAAATCAGTCTGGAGGTTCCTCAGAAATTTGGACATTGAACTACCTGATGACCCAGCTATACTTCTCTTGGGTATATACCCAAAAGATGCCCCAACATATAACAAAGACGCATGTTCCACTATGTTCATAGCAGCCTTATTTATACTAGCCAGAAGTTGGAAAGATCCCAGATGTCCTTCAACAGAGGAATGGATACAGAAAATATGGTACATCTACACAATGGAATATTACTCAGCTATCAAAAACAATAACTTCATGAACTTCATAGGCAAATGGATGGAACTGGAAAATATCATCCTGAGTGAGGTAACACAATCACAGAAAAACACATATGGTATGCACTCATCGATAAGTGGCTATTAGCCCAAATGCTTGAAGTACCCAAGATGCACAGACCACATGAATCTCAAGAAGGATAACCAAAATGCAGATGTTTCACTCCTTCCTTAAAAGGGGAACAAAAATACCCATAGGAGGGGATAGGGAGGCAAAGTTTAGAACAGAGGCTGAAGTAACACCCATTCAGAGCCTGCCCCACATGTGGTCCATACATATACAGCCAGAAAACTAGATAAGATGGATGAAGCTAAGAAATGCAGGCTGACCGGAACTGGATCTAGATCTCTCCTGAGAGACAGTCAGAATATTTCAAATACAGAGGCAAATACCAGCAGCAAACCACTGAACTGAGAATGGAACCCCTGTTGAAGGGATCAGAAAAAGGACTGAAAGAGCTGAAGGGGCTTGAGACCCCCATAAGAACAACAATGCCAACCAACCAGAGCTTCCAGGGACTAAGCCACTAAGCCACTAAGACTATTCATGGACTGACCCTGGGCTCCAACTGCATAGGTAGCAATGAGTAGCCTAGTAGGAGCACCAGTCACAGGGGAAAACTTTAGTTCTGCCAAGGCTGGACCCCCAGTGTATGGGATTGTTGGGGGGGCAGTAATGGGGGTTAGATGTGGAGGGGAACACCCATATACAAGGGGAGGAGTAGGGGTTAGGGGGATGCTGACCTGGAAACCGGGAAAGGGAATAACATTTGAAATGTAAATAAGAAATACCCAGTTTAATAAAAATGGAAGAAAAACAAATTAAAAAAAATAAAAAATAAAAATGTACCAAATATTGTACTTTATGTGTCATATAATGTATTGTATATCATATATCATTTACCTTATATCATATGTTATATCATATATTATGTGTCATCTATATGTATTTTGTATAATGTATTGTGTATTGTGTTTTGTGTATTATATATTGAGTATTGTGTGTTATATAGTGTATACTATATGTTATATATTATATACCTTATTTACATGTTTATATATTACATGGTATACCTTACACAGTGTACAGTACTCAGGAATATTATACACTAATCACTTATTACATGCTGCATTCTACATGCTACCTGCTTCCTGATACATATATATATATACATATATATATGTGTGTATATAATATATATATACTAGGTTATATAATACATTATATTATATACATATATAATATGTCATATATATTAAAATGATTGTTTATATATGAATATATAGTATTATGTATTATACATCCTATACCTAAAAATATATTATATATTGCAATAAAATATATATAATTACAAAAAAGAAAATTTCACAAAGTTTCACAATCCAGCTACAGTGAAGAAGTTGAGGAATACAGTTAGATTGGCTGTTCAGCAGGTCCAGGGATACTCATGTCTTTACCTTACCAACATTGTTACAGATATATACTGTTGTACCCTAAGTTTTATGTGGTTAATGGGGTTCAAAAGTCAAAATCTCATTCTAAGGACTGCACCCTGCACAATACAATGCCAGCCTACCACACAAGATACGCCCAGAGACGTAATAGTGATGTGGATGATAAGGGGATAACCAACCACTTTATGCCTGAATTTGGAGCCTACTTCATAGGAAGGAATTCATGTCTCTTATAGTAAACCTGGTCAAAACCCTATGGCTCAGAAGACATGCAGCTATGAGACACCAACTATTGTTACTTTGATAAATGACCTTGTTATCAAACTGCCTTCCAAATATTGGTTTATATCTATATATTTGTGGTGCTCTTGGTTAATGAATTTTGTTTTTGCAGTGAGCAGTGGCTAGTGGAGAGACTGATAATGTGTCAATCTGCTAATTTTAAGTTAATATGAGTATTCAGCCTTAAGTGAGACATCTGTATCAACCTCTCCCCACCACCTGAATATTTAGAGAGCATCATAGAAGAGGACTCACGTAGAGTATAAAGGCTAGAGGAAAAAGATGAGTGCTGAAAAAAGGCTATCTTATGGAATCAGCATGGCTATTGCACACATGAAATCACCGTTGCTGTGGTAATTACCCAAGTGCTGCCCTAGACCATGCCATTTAAAAATAGCAACATGAACATGCCTTTACTCCCAGCACTCTGGAGACAGATGCAGCCAGATCTTCTGAAGTTTGAGTCAGCCTGGTTTTACATAGCAAGTTCCAAGACAGCCAGGGCTACACAGAGAAACCCCACGCCTAGAGAGAGAGAGAGAGAGAGAGAGAGAGAGAGAGAGAGAGAGAGTGTGTGTGTGTGTGTCTTAGGCCCCTAGCTGAGTGTTTATTGGCAGTTGATGGCTGCTGGGAAAAAGTAATTTTTCCATTTGGGTGCGAACATTGGTCCATTTGCTATGCCCAGTGGACGGCCCTGCACCCATGCACTTATGTGCAGCACTAATTGGACTCAGTGGGGTACATTGAAACTAAAAATGGACAAAGTGAAGGAGATGTGCTGAGAGGGCAAAGGGACAATCACAGGAAGGCTACGAAACCTTCAAAGAATAAATAAATAAATGTTATGATGAGGAATGGAAGTGAGGAAGATATTAGGGAGAAAAGGAAAAAAAATCCCCCAGTATTTAGGAACTTCAAATCCAAAATTAGACAAACATTAAAAGACAAAAAAAACCCACAAAAATAAAAGATTGCTTTAAAACAACTACAATCGAGACCCGGTGAGAGAGAGCCACAACCGCCTAGTCAGGTGGGCACTCCTGAGGCTGCAGAGCGGAAGAGACCACCAACACTGCTGACCCCTGCCCACATCCCTGGCCCAAGAGGAAACTGTATAAGGCCTCTGGGCTCCCGTGGGGGAGGGCCCAGGAGCGGCAGGACCCCTGCCTGAGACACCACCGGAACCTGAAAGAAACAGACTGGATAAACAGTTCTCTGCACCCAAATCCCGTGGGAGGGAGAGCTAAACCTTCAGAGAGGCAGACAAGCCTGGGAAACCAGAAGAGACTGCTCCCTGCACACACATCTCGGACGCCAGAGGAAAAAGCCAAAGACCATCTGGAACCCTGGTGCACTGAAGCTCCCAGAAGGGGCGGCACAGGTCTTCCTGGTTGCTGCCGCTGCAGAGAGCCCGTGGGCAGCACCCCACGAGCGAACTTGAGCCTCAGGACCACAGGTAAGACCAAATTTTCTGCTGCAAGAAAGCTGCCTGGTGAACTCAAGACACAGGCCCACAGGAACAGCTGAAGACCTGTAGAGAGGAAAAACTACACGCCCGAAAGCAGAACACTCTGTCCCCATAACTGACTGAAAGAGAGGAAAACAGGTCTACAGCACTCCTGACACACAGGCTTATAGGACAGTCTAGCCACTGTCAGAAATAGCAGAACAAAGTAACACTAGAGATAATCTGATGGCGAGAGGCAAGCACAGGAACACAAGCAACAGAAACCAAGACTACATGGCATCATCGGAGCCCAATTCTCCCACCAAAGCAAACACGGAATATCCAAACACACCAGAAAAGCAAGATCTAGTTTCAAAATCATATTTGATCATGATGCTGGAGGACTTCAAGAAAGACATGAAGAACTCCCTTAGAGAACAAGTAGAAGCCTACAGAGAGGAATCGCAAAAATGCCTGAGAGAATCGCAAAAATCCCTGAAAGAATTCCAGGAAAACATAAATAAACAAGTAGAAGCCCATAGAGAGGAGACACAAAAATCCCTGAAAGAATTCCAGGAAAACACAATCAAACAGTTGAAGGAATTAAAAATGGAAATAGAAGCAATCAAGAAAGAACACATGGAAACAACCCTGGATATAGAAAACCAAAAGAAGAGACAAGGAGCTGTAGATACAAGCTTCACCAACAGAATACAAGAGATGGAAGAGAGAATCTCAGGAGCAGAAGATTCCATAGAAATCATTGACTCAACTGTCAAAGATAATGTAAAGCGGAAAAAGCTACTGGTCCTTCCTGGTTGCTGCCGCTGCAGAGAGCCCCTGGGCAGCACCCCACGAGCGAACCTGAGCCTCGGGACCACAGGTAAGACCAAATTTTCTGCTGCAAGAAAGCTGCCTGGTGAACTCAAGACACAGGCCCACAGGAACAGCTGAAGACCTGTAGAGAGGAAAAACTACACGCCCGAAAGCAGAACACTCTGTCCCCATAACTGACTGAAAGAGAGGAAAACAGGTCTACAGCACTCCTGACACACAGGCTTATAGAACAGTCTAGCCACTGTCAGAAATAGCAGAACAAAGTAACACTAGAGATAATCTGATGGCGAGAGGCAAGCGCAGGAACCCAAGCAACAGAAACCAAGACTACATGGCATCATCGGAGCCCAATTCTCCCACCAAAACAAACATGGAATATCCAAACACACCAGAAAAGCAAGATCTAGTTTCAAAATCATATTTGATCATGATGCTGGAGGACTTCAAGAAAGACATGAACACACTTAGGGAAACACAGGAAAACATTAATAAACAAGTAGAAGCCTACAGAGAGGAATCGCAAAAATCCCTGAAAGAATTCCAGGAAAACACAATCAAACAGTTGAAGGAATTAAAAATGGAAATAGAAGCAATCAAGAAAGAACACATGGAAACAACCCTGGATATAGAAAACCAAAAGAAGAGACAAGGAGCTGTAGATACAAGCTTCACCAACAGAATACAAGAGATGGAAGAGAGAATCTCGGGAGCAGAAGATTCCATAGAAATCATTGACTCAACTGTCAAAGATAATGTAAAGCGGAAAAAGCTACTGGTCCAAAACATACAGGAAATCCAGGACTCAATGAGAAGATCAAACCTAAGGATAATAGGTATAGAAGAGAGTGAAGACTCCCAGCTCAAAGGACCAATAAATATCTTCAATAAGATCATAGAAGAAAACTTCCCTAACCTAAAAAAAGAGATACCCATAGACATACAAGAAGCCTACAGAACTCCAAATAGATTGGACCAGAAAAGAAACACCTCCCGTCACATAATTGTCAAAACACCAAACGCACAAAATAAAGAAAGAATATTAAAAGCAGTAAGGGAAAAAGGTCAAGTAACATATAAAGGGAGACCTATCAGAATCACACCAGACTTCTCGCCAGAAACTATGAAAGCCAGAAGATCCTGAACTGATGTCATACAGACCCTAAGAGAACACAAATGCCAGCCCAGGTTACTGTATCCAGCAAAACTCTCAATTAACATTGATGGAGAAACCAAGATATTCCATGACAAAACCAAATTTACACAATATCTTTCCACAAATCCAGCACTACAAAGGATAATAAATGGTAAAGCCCAACATAAGGAGGCAAGCTATACCCTAGAAGAAGCAAGAAACTAATCGTCTTGGCAACAAAACAAAGAGAATGAAAGCACACAAACATAACCTCACATCCAAATATGAATATAAAGGGAAACAATAATCACTATTCCTTAATATCTCTCAATATCAATGGCCTCAACTCCCCAATAAAAAGACATAGATTAACAAACTGGATACGCAACGAGGACCCTGCATTCTGCTGCCTACAGGAAACACACCTCAGAGACAAAGACAGACACTACCTCAGAGTGAAAGGCTGGAAAACAACTTTCCAAGCAAATGGTCAGAAGAAGCAAGCTGGAGTAGCCATTCTAATATCAAATAAAATCAATTTCCAACTAAAAGTCATCAAAAAAGATAAGGAAGGACACTTCATATTCATCAAAGGAAAAATCCACCAAGATGAACTCTCAATCCTAAATATCTATGCCCCAAATACAAGGGCACATACATACGTAAAAGAAACCTTACTAAAGCTCAAAACACACATTGCACCTCACACAATAATAGTGGAAGATTTCAACACCCCACTCTCATCAATGGACAGATCATGGAAACAGAAATTAAACAGTGATGTCGACAGACTAAGCGAAGTCATGAGCCAAATGGACTTAACGGATATTTATAGAACATTCTATCCTAAAGCAAAAGGATATAACTTCTTCTCAGCTCCTCATGGTACTTTCTCCAAAATTGACCATATAATTGGTCAAAATACGGGCCTCAACAGGTACAGAAAGATAGAAATAATCCCATGCGTGCTATCGGACCACCACGGCCTAAAACTGGTCTTCAATAACAATAAGGGAAGAATACCCACATATACGTGGAAATTGAACAATGCTCTACTCAATGATAACCTGGTCAAGGAAGAAATAAAGAAAGAAATTAAAAACTTTTTAGAATTTAATGAAAATGAAGATACAACATACTCAAACTTATGGGACACAATGAAAGCTGTGCTAAGAGGAAAACTCATAGCGCTGAGTGCCTGCAGAAAGAAACAGGAAAGAGCATATGTCAGCAGCTTGACAGCACACCTAAAAGCTCTAGAACAAAAAGAAGCAAATACACCCAGGAGGAGTAGAAGGCAGGAAATAATCAAACTCAGAGCTGAAATCAACCAAGTAGAAACAAAAAGGACCATAGAAAGAATCAACAGAACCAAAAGTTGGTTCTTTGAGAAAATCAACAAGATAGATAAACCCTTAGCCAGACTAACGAGAGGACGCAGAGAGTGCGTCCAAATTAACAAAATCAGAAATGAAAAGGGAGACATAACTACAGATTCGGAGGAAATTCAAAAAATCATCAGATCTTACTATAAAAACCTATATTCAACAAAATTTGAAAATCTTCAGGAAATGGACAATTTCCTAGACAGATACCAGGTATCGAAGTTAAATCAGGAACAGATAAACCAGTTAAACAACCCCATAACTCCTAAGGAAATAGAAGCAGTCATTAAAGGTCTCCCAACCAAAAAGAGCCCAGGTCCAGACGGGTTTAGTGCAGAATTCTATCAAACCTTCATAGAAGACCTCATACCAATATTATCCAAACTATTCCACAAAATTGAAACAGATGGAGCCCTACCGAATTCCTTCTATGAAGCCACAATTACTCTTATACCTAAACCACACAAAGACACAACAAAGAAAGAGAACTTCAGACCAATTTCCCTTATGAATATCGACGCAAAAATACTCAATAAAATTCTGGCAAACCGAATTCAAGAGCACATCAAAACAATCATCCATCATGATCAAGTAGGCTTCATCCCAGGCATGCAGGGATGGTTTAATATACGGAAAACCATCAACGTGATCCATTATATAAACAAACTGAAAGAACAGAACCACATGATCATTTCATTAGATGCTGAGAAAGCATTTGACAAAATTCAACACCCCTTCATGATAAAAGTCCTGGAAAGAATAGGAATTCAAGGCCCATACCTAAACATAGTAAAAGCCATATACAGCAAACCAGTTGCTAACGTTAAACTAAATGGAGAGAAACTTGAAGCAATCCCACTAAAATCAGGGACTAGACAAGGCTGCCCACTCTCTCCCTACTTATTCAATATAGTTCTTGAAGTTCTAGCCAGAGCAATCAGACAACAAAAGGAGATCAAAGGGATACAGATCGGAAAAGAAGAGGTCAAAATATCACTATTTGCAGATGACATGATAGTATATTTAAGTGATCCCAAAAGTTCCACCAGAGAACTACTAAAGCTGATAAACAACTTCAGGAAAGTGGCTGGGTATAAAATTAACTCAAATAAATCAGTTGCCTTCCTCTATACAAAAGAGAAACAAGCCGAGAAAGAAATTAGGGAAATGACACCCTTCGTAATAGACCCAAATAATATAAAGTACCTCGGTGTGACTTTAACCAAGCAAGTAAAAGATCTGTACAATAAGAACTTCAAGACACTGAGGAAAGAAATTGAAGAAGACCTCAGAAGATGGAAAGATCTCCCATGCTCATGGATTGGCAGGATTAATATAGTAAAAATGGCCATTTTACCAAAAGCAACCTACAGAGTCAATGCAATCCCCATCAAAATACCAATCCAATTCTTCAAAGAGTTAGACAGAACAATTTGCAAATTCATCTGGAATAACAAAAAACCCAGGATAGCTAAAGCTATCCTCAACAATAAAAGGACTTCAGGGGGAATCACTATCCCTGAACTCAAGCAGTATTACAGAGCAATAGTGATAAAAACTGCATGGTATTGGTACAGAGACAGACAGATAGACCAATGGAATAGAATTGAAGACCCAGAAATGAACCCACACACCTATGGTCACTTGATTTTTGACAAAGGAGCCAAAACCATCCAACGGAAAAAAGATAGCATTTTCAGCAAATGGTGCTGGTTCAACTGGAGGGCAACATGTAGAAGAATGCAGATCGATCCATGCTTATCACCCTGTACAAAGCTTAAGTCCAAGTGGATCAAGGACCTCCACATCAAACCAGACACACTCAAACTAATAGAAGAAAAACTAGGGAAGCATCTGGAACACATGGGCACTGGAAAAAATTTCTTGAACAAAACACCAATGGCTTATGCTCTAAGATCAAGAATCGACAAATGGGATCTCATAAAACTGCAAAGCTTCTGTAAGGCAAAGGACACTCTGGTTACGACAAAACGGCAACCAACAGATTGGGAAAAGATCTTTACCAATCCTACAACAGATAGAGGCCTTATATCCAAAATATACAAAGAACTGAAGAAGTTAGACCGCAGGGAAACAAATAACCCTATTAAAAAATGGGGTTCAGAGCTAAACAAAGAATTCACAGCTGAGGAATGCCGAATGGCTGAGAAACACCTAAAGAAATGTTCAACATCTTTAGTCATAAGGGAAATGCAAATCAAAACAACCCTGAGATTTCACCTCACACCAGTGCGATTGGCTAAGATCAAAAACTTAGGTGACAGCAGATGCTGGCGAGGATGTGGAGAAAGAGGAACACTCCTCCATTGTTGGTGGGATTGCAGACTGGTAAAACCATTCTGGAAATCAGTCTGGAGGTTCCTCAGAAAATTGGACATTGAACTGCCTGAGGATCCAGCTATACCTCTCTTGGGCATATACCCAAAAGATGCCTCAACATATAAAAGAGACACGCGCTCCACTATGTTCATCGCAGCCTTATTTATAATAGCCAGAAAATGGAAAGAACCCAGATGCCCTTCAACAGAGGAATGGATACAGAAAATGTGGTACATCTACACAATGGAATATTACTCAGCTATCAAAAACAACGAGTTTATGAAATTCGTAGGCAAATGGTTGGAACTGGAAAATATCATCCTGAGTGAGCTAACCCAATCACAGAAAGACATACATGGTATGCACTCATTGATAAGTGGCTATTAGCCCAAATGCTTGAATTACCCTAGATCCCTAGAACAAACGAAACTCAAGACGGATGATCAAAATGTGAATGCTTCACTCCTTCTTTAAATGAGGAAAAAGAATACCCTTGGCAGGGAAGGGAGAGGCAAAGATTAAAACAGAGACTGAAGGAACACCCATTCAGAGCCTGCCCCACATGTGGCCCATACATATACAGCCACCCAATTAGACAAGATGGATGAAGCAAAGAAGTGCAGACCGACAGGAGCCAGATGTAGATCTCTCCTGAGAGACACAGCCAGAATACAGCAAATACAGAGGCGAATGCCAGCAGCAAACCACTGAACTGAGAATAGGTCCCCTATTGAAGGAATCAGAGAAAGAACTGGAAGAGCTTGAAGGGGCTCGAGACCCCAAAAGTACAACAATGCCAAGCAACCAGAGCTTCCAGGGACTAAGCCACTACCTAAAGACTATACATGGACTGACCCTGGACTCTGACCCCATAGGTAGCAATGAATATCCTAGTAAGAGCACCAGTGGAAGGGGAAGCCCTGGGTCCTGCTAAGACTGAACCCCTAGTGAACTAGTCTATGGGGGGAGGGTGGCAATGGGGGGAGGGTTGGGAGGGGAACACCCATAAGGAAGTGGAGGGCGGAGGGGATGTTTGCCCGGAAACTGGGAAAGGGAATAACACTCGAAATGTATATAAGAAATACTCAAGTTAATAAAAAAAAAAAAACAACTACAATCACCACAAGCAAGTCAGCAACCAACCAAAAACAAAACTTCCCAACCTACTAAGTATAAAAGGAAAGAAAAATGAAAAAGAATATGGGGCACAAAATTTAAAAAAAATAAAATAAAGGGGCACAGTTACTCAGAAATCAAAATAAGCATATCTAGACGAATGTGTAAAGGGTTTAAAAAAATAAAAACATTAAAAAAAAACTTCAGTGCTAAGTAACTACTTAAGAAAAAGAACAATGCAGAAGCAACATAGCAAACCAAAATTAAGATGGACCCAGCTTCATTCTGTGCTGGTGAAAGTAGCTGTAAGGACACCATGTCTCCAGACACAGCTGGCTGAATAAATGAACTTCCAGCAGTTGTGACAGCATGCCCAAGACCTGTACCAGCTTAAACCAGAAAAAAAAAAATCCCAGCACAGACAGGGGAGTTGGGCTGAAAGTTCCACACGAGCTTAAGAGCTCTTGTCAATTGGTAGCTTCTGGGAAAGGGAGAATCAGTTTTCTTTTAAAGTGTGTTTTCTGAACTAAAAAAGAAAAAAACAAAATGCATGCTGAAAGGAACCGGATATAGATCTTTCCTGAGAGACACATCCAGAGCATGTCCAGCACAGAGGTCAATGCTAGCAGCAAACCACAGAACTCAGAACAGGACCCCCTTGGGGGGAATTAGAGGAAGGATTGAAAGAGTTGAAGGAGATTACAACCCCATAAAAACAACAGTGCCAAACAACCAGAGCTTCCAGGGACTAAACCACTACCGAAAGACTATACTATACATGGACTGACCCAGGGCTCCAACTGCATATATAGCAGAGAATAGCCTTGTTGGGGCACCAGTAGAAGGGGAAGCCCTTGGTCCTGCCAAGGTTAGACGCCCCCGTGCAGGGGAATATGGGGGGAATATCCGTTTGGGGGAGGGGGAGGGGAAGAGATGGGGGCTTATGGACAGGAAACAGGGAAGGGGAATAACATTTGAAATGTAAGTAAAGATATCTATCTAATAAAAAATTATAATAAAAAAGAAAAGTTGAGAACTACTGCTGTAGATGGCCATCAAAACTATGATATTTAATGATTGCTAAGAATTAAAATCTGTGGCTATTATATTTATATCTTTATCGTGTCAGTTTATATTTTTTGTTTGTACATGATTTTCTTGTCAAATAAATCAATATATCTCAAATAAAATAAAATGTGCTTTCTGTCAGGTCAAGCTTGTACCAATGGAAGGCCACACATTTGTGCGTGTATGTATAGCACAAATTGGACTCAGTGGGCTTAAAAACCAACAACTTCTCAGAGAAGAAAGCACAAAGTTAAGTGAATAGGGAAGCAGAGAACACAAAGTGGAGGAATTGAGGAAAGGGGGGTGAAAATGATCAAAATACACTGTTCAAATTCTTCAAAGAACTAATAATAATAGAAAGATCAGCCTCATGGTCACATGAGGTAGGGGAGAAGAGAGCCTGTTGAACTGTGGTGTTTCATTTTTCCTGTGGTTTCTGTTGGTGTTGAGTATGGAAGAGTATGGGGTTTGCCATGTGCGTCTTTCCTTCTTACATTGTATTTACTTGCACACCATGGCCTTTGCAGATGACACATATTTGGCAACCTGTGGACTGGGTAATTCTCTTACCCTTCTGATGCTACTCAGCTGTATTTCCTTGGTTGGCTGACATGCTTGCTGGAAGAGAAACAGGGGTCACAGCCCTCATTTGTGTTGAGATTTTTAAACACAAACACAACACTGAGATCTGTTCAGTTGGGAAGCCTGTCTTCAGCTTTTCAAGATCTCCTCCTCATTAATCACCCTACGGAAAGGATATGCCAGTGAGTGTCAAGGAGGCCACTGGAACTTCAACATCATGTGTGGGCCCTAGAAATCTGACTGGAAGATTAGGGGCTCCATATGTTAGCATCAGGATGAACTGAGATAGAGGAGTATCACCCAAATGTTCTAATCAGGTGAGATCTGATCCCAATCAGCTGAGGACCCAGCTATACCTCTCTTGGGCATATACCCAAATGATGCTCCAACATATAACAAGGACATATGCTCCACCATATCCATAGCAGCCTTATTTATAATAACCCGAAGCTGGAAAGAACCCATATGTCCTTCAACAGAGGAATGGATACAGAAAGTGCAGTACATCTACACAATGGAGTACTACACAGCTATTAAAAACAAAGACATCATGAAGTTCATAGGCAAATGGATGGAACTAGAAAATGTCATCCTGAATGAAGTAACCCAATCACAAAAAAGCACAGATGGTATGTATACACTGATAAGTGGATATTAGCCCAAAAGCTCGAATTACCCAAGACACAATCCACAGACCACATGGAGCTCAAGAAGAAGGATGACCCAAGTGCTGACTTATTTTTTAGTTCTATCTTTCAATTATTTCCTTGAAGCTTGAAATCTGTATTACAGTGGTTTTAAGATCTGCGATTGCTTATCATTAAATATTCTGTCTCGGTTTCTTTCCTATTACATGGACTATGGTTGGGACATCTGTCTTATTGAAACATCTATCCTTGTGTGTACTGTTTATGTTGCTGGTGATTATGGCATAAACTCAGAAGAAGTTTTACTTTACTTTGTTTAAGAGGCAGGGATGTTAACAACCTGAACTATCTGAAGCACATTCATACTGTCCCTTGGAGCAAGCCCCTATCAGAATAGAGGATATGGACCATGTTTAGAACATTAGGCAGGATCCATCCCCAAAGTCCCCTTTTCCTTCTCTCTCATTTTCTCCTTTGTCCTGATATGGTACAAAGCCACGATTGCATTATTGGGGAAGAAAATGTGGAAATATTGAGAAAAGGAAATTGAAGTATTGAAGAAAAGAAATATCAAGAAAAGGATTTTTAAGGAAAAAATCCATCAATGATTCATGAATATGTGTTGTTCATAGACAGCCCCTTTCCTTTATTCATCAATTCACTTTACTTATAACTGGACATTAGCCATAAAGTAGAGAATATGTTGTTTTGATCAGAACAAAGCTTCCATGCTAGAATTACTGATTGAGAAGTTGCACTGCATTTTATGTAAGAAATATAGAGGATGATGCTTTACTTCAGTGAACTTTATGACAATCAGGGCTTTTCTTTCAGAATATGGAACTTGTCTTAAGTAGAACCATAGTTTGAATGAGGGAGATACTGAGTTGGAGTGCTTAAACAATGAATGGCACATTGCACAGGGGTAGCAACAAGACATTTTAATACAGTGGCCACAGAATAGGCCAATGTTTATCATCATCTTTGATCATTTTTCTTTATGACCACAGATATGGAAAACTTACTTGCAGGGCAGAGCCAGACTACACTTAACAAAACACATTGTTTCTGATGCCTGATCCCTAGGCTTGATAGTAATGTTGATAGAGATTATATGTAGCTTTTTCCATTGATTAATATATTTATTCACATTACAACCTGGTCACTTTCTTCTCTCCTGTCTCCCAAAACAGTACTTCAGGACTTTAATTAATCAATTATAAACAAAGAGAACAATACAAATAATCAACAAAACCAAAAGCTGGTTCTTTAAGAAAATCAGTAAGATAGACAAACTCTTAGCCAAACTAATTACAAGGCAGAAAGTCTATCTAAATTAACAAACTCGGAAATGAAAAGAGAGACATAAATACAGACACTGAAGAAATTTAAAGAATCATTAGGTTTTATTTCAAAAGCTTATATACTTCACAAAATTGGAAAATGTAACTGCAATGGATGATTTTCTTGACAGGTAGAAATTACCAATTAAATCACGATCAGGTAAACTATATAAATGTAACTCCTAAGGAAGTAGAAACAGTCATTAGAGTCTCTCAGCCAAAACAAAACGCACAGGGCCAGATGGTTTTAGAGCAGAATCCCTGTACCTTTTTTAACCATCATGGAAAAATTCAAGTTTTTAAAAATATCGAAACACATTAAGTGCAAGACCCAAGACTTAGATAACAATGGACAGATGGTAACATGCAGTGAGTGTAATTAACTGGTGCAATACATTGAGTATTCAATCAAAACCCATTAAGTACAATATATTAAGTCATTCATTTTAAGTAGGGAAAATCAATTGATCTTGGTGGTTTCAAGCAAATGTATTTCTGTCCATTTTTGCCAATCATGTTCCGATACAACTTCTCTCTGGAAATAAACAGAAATCTAGAGCAGAAAGATCAGGCAACTCCTGGAGAAGAAAAGTTAACAATGCAAGAGTCCATGGAGGACACTGTTGAAAGACAGAAGGGGAAAATGGAAAGTGTGCTTGGGGAAATAACACAGAACAATGCTTACTTGTATAAACTTGTTCCAAATTCATGTAAACACACTCTGAATGGACTCAACACTGAGGCTCAAGTTCCTACTACTCTATGGTTTTTCTGTGATCAGGAGGGGACAGAGTGGGCCACAAGTCCCCAGGTGTAACTTCCTTTGATTCACAATAGAATTAGCCTTGAATCCTCATTTTGTAGGGCCCTATTTGTGCTTATTAGAAAGCCACAGGAGTGTTGATTCTAGGGTGAAACTCTAGAAGGAGGCAGATACCCCAGGCACTGTTTACAACTGAACTCTGATCAGCAGTGTGTTCCTGAACCATGGATGTCCCATGATTCCACCCACTCATATGTCCCCCACAGAATGACAAGTTAACTTCTGAGAGTGTAAAGCAAGGTGACCATACCAGTGCTCCTGATACTCAATGTCTGTCTCCACAGCTCATCTGCTCTACACATCTCTTCACTTCAAGTTTTGCTTCAACAGACTCTAGTGGTGCATCGTATTTCTCAAGTTCTGTCTTCAGTTCTTCTTCCCTCTTTAGTATGAAGGTGTTGAACATTTCTTTAGGTGTTTCTCAGGTATTTTGCATTCCTCAGCTGTGAATTCTTTGTTTAGCACTGAACCCCATTTTTTTAAGATGTGGCATTATTGTCCTTTATTACAGTGGTTCAGTCCAGAATCCTGAATTCCACTTAATTTTGGTCTTCTTTTGACCTACTTATTTCATTTGTGTGTGTGTGTGTGTGTGTGTGTGAGTGTGTGTGTGTGTGTACAACACAGAACTATATGTTGACATTTAAAGGTTGTTAGCCAAGTATGCTAGTGCTTGATTTAATCTTAGCACTTGAGGGACAGAGGCATGTAGAGCTCTATGAGTTCAAAGATAGCCTGATTTAAATACTGAACCCCATTTTTAATAGGGTAATTTGTCTCCCTTCAGTCTAACTTCTTGAGTTCTTTGTATATTTTGGATGTAAGCCCTATATCAGTTGTAGGATTGGTAAAGCTATTTTCCCAATCTCTTGGTTGCCGTTTTGTCCCATCAACAGTGTCCTTTGCCTTACAGAAGCTTTGCAATCTTAATGAGATTCCATTTGTCGATGCTTGATCTTAGAAGATAAGCCATTGGTGTTTTGTTCAGGAAATTTTCTCCAGTGCCCATGTGTTCAAGATGCTTCCCCACTTTTTTTCTATTAGTTTGAGTTTATCTGGTTTGAAGTGGAGGTCCTTGATCCACATTTACTTAAGTTTTGTACAGGGATAAGCATGGATAGATCTGCATTCTTCTACATGCTGAACCAGCACCATTTGCTGAAAATGCTATCTTTTTTCCATTGGATGGTTTTGGCTCCTTTGTCAAAAATCAAGTGCCCATAGGTGTGTGGGTTCATTTCTGGGTCTTCAATTCTATTCCATTGGTCTATCTGTCTGTCTCTGTACCAATACCATGCAGTTTTTTATCACTATTGCCCTGTAATACTGCTTGAGTTCGGGGATAGTGATTCCCCCAGAAGTCCTTTTATTGTTGAGGATAGGTTTAGCTATCCTGGGCCTTTTGTTATTCCAGATGAATTTGTTCTGTCTAACTATCTGAAGAATTGAATTGGTATTTTGATGGGGATTGCATTGAATCTTTAGATCGCTTTCGGTAAAATGGCCACTTTTACTATATTATTCCTGCCAATCCATGAGCATGAGAGATCATTCCATCTTGTCATATCTTCTTCACTTTCTTTCTTCAGAGGCTTGAAGTTCTTATCATACAGATCTTTCACTTGCTGGGTTAAAGTCACACCAAGGTATTTTATATTATTTGGGATTATTATGAAGGGTGTTGCTTCCCCAATATCTTTCTCAGCTTCTTTCTCTTTTGGTAAAATGGCCATTTTTACTATATTAATCCTGCCAATCCATGAGCATGGGAGATCGTTCCATCTTCTGAGGTCTTCTTCAATTTCTTTCTTCAGAGTCTTGAAGTTCTTATTGTACAGATCTTTTACTTGCTTGGTTAAAGTCACAACGAGGTACTTTATATTGTTTGGGTCTATTATGAAGGGTGTCATTTCCCTAATTTCTTTCTCGGCTTGTTTCTCTTTTGTGTAGAGGAAGGCTACTGATTTATTTGAGTTAATTTTATACCTAGCCACTTTGCTGAAGTGGTTTATCAGCTTTAGTAGTTCTCTGGTGGAACATTTGGGATCACTTAAATATACTATCACATCATCTGCAAATAGTGATATTTTGACTTCTTCTTTTCCAATCTGTATCCCCTTGACCTCCTTTTGTTGTCTGATTGCTCTGGCTAGAACTTCAAGAACTATATTGAATAAGTAGGGAGAGAGTGGGCAGCCTTGACTGGTCCCTGATTTTAGTGGGATTGCTTCAAGTTTCTCTCCATTCAGTTTAATGTTAGCAACTGGTTTGCTGTATGTGGCTTTCACTATGTTTAGGTATGAGTCTTGAATTCCTATTCTCTCCAGGACTTTTATCATGAAGGGGTGTTGAGTTTTGTCAAATGCTTTCTCAGCATCCAATGTAATTATCACATGGTTTTATCTTTCATTTTGTTTATTTAATGGACTACATTGATTGTTTTCTGTATATTGAACCATCTCTGCATGCCTGGGGTGATGCCTACTTGACATTGGTGAATGATTGTTTTGCTGTGCTCTTGAATTCAGTTTGTCAGAATTGTATTGAATATCTTTGAGTCGACACTCAAAAGGGAAATTGGTCTGAAGTTCTCTTTCTTTGTTGGGTGTTTCTGTGGTTTAGGTATAAGAGTAATTGTGGCTTGATCCACTTGGACTTAAGCTTTGTACAGGCTGATAAGCATGGATCAATTTGCATTCTTCTACATGCTGACGACCAGTTAAACCAGCACCATTTGTTGAAAATGCTGTCTTTTTCCACTGGATGGTTTTAGCTCATTTGTCAAAGATCAAGTGACTAGTTGTATGGGCTCATTTCTGGTTCTTGAATTCTATTCCATTGATCTACCTGTCTGTCTTTGTACCAATACCATGCATGATTATAATCATGATTGCTCTGTAATAAACCTTGACAGATTTATTGCAATCCTCATCAAAATTACAACTCAAGACCCATGTGGCCCATATATATACAGCCACCAAAACTAGATAAGATTGATGAAGCCAAAAGTGCATGATGAAAGGGACCGGATATATATCCCTCTACCCACATATTCATTATTTCTTTCACCCCTTGCTGTATGTATAAGCTGTTATATGTCCAAGGATTAAAATATCATTAATTCTGACTACCATAGTGATTTTCATATAGCTGTTTGAAGTGCAGCTCCAGTAAAAATCACTATGGTGATTTTTAAGCAAAATAAAGGCAGAAATAACTCATGATTTTTCCTTACCTAACTGGTGACCACCCTAGTCAGAATGCCACTTCTGTATGTCTGTCTTTTAAAGTGTTTCTTATAATAACTTTGATAAAGGTATAGCTTAGATGACTGTACACAGAACTAACAAATATTAAGAACATAGTATATTCATGTATAATAAAAGTTTATCAGGCTTGAAGATAAGTAAAATTACAAAACTTACATCAAAATCCATGAAACACAAGATTGTTAGGCAAAATAAATCTGACTCAGAAAGACAAATCTTGTTTTACCTCAAATGCAGAAAATATACTTGTACACATTTGCCTATATTCAACAAAACTTGAAAATCTGCAGGAAATGGACAATTTCCTAGACAGATACCAGGTACTGAAGTTAAATCAGGAACAGATAAACCAGTTAAACAACCCCATAACTCCTAAGGTAATAGAAGCAGTCATTAAAGGTCTCCCAACCAAAAAGAGCCCAGGTCCACATGGGTTTAGTGCAGAATTCTATCAGACCTCATAGAAGACCTCATACCAATACTATCCAACTATTCCACAAAATTGAAACAGATGGAGGACTACCGAATTCCTTCTATGAAGCCACAATTACTCTTATACCTAAACCACACAAAGACCCAACAAAGAAAGAGAACTTCAGACCAATTTCCCTTATGAATATCGACGCAAAAATACTCAATAAAATTCTGGCAAACTGAATCCAAGAGCACATCAAAACAATCATCCACCATTGTCAACTAGGCTTCATCCCAGGCATGCAGGGATGGTTTAATATACGGAAAACCATCAACATGATCCATTATATAAACAAACTGAAAGAACAAAACCACATGATCATTTCACTAGATGCTGAGAAAGCATTTGACAAAATTCAACACCCCTTCATGATAAAAGTCCTGGAAAGAATAGGAATTCAAAGCCCATACCTAAACATAGTAAAAGCCATACACAGCAAACCAGTAGCTAACATTAAACTAAATGGAGAGAAACTTGAAGCAATCCTACTAAAATCAGGGACTAGACAAGGCTGCCCACTCTCTCCCTACTTATTCAATATAGATCTTGAAGTTCTAGCCAGAGCAATCAGACAACTAAAGGAGATCAAGGGGATACAGATTGGAAAGGAAGAAGTCAAAATATCACTATTTGCAGATGATGTGATAGTATATTTAAGTGATCCCAAATGTTCCACCAGAGAACTACTAAAGCTGATAAACAACTTCAGCAAAGTGGCTGGGTATAAAATTAACTCAAATAAATAAGAAGCCTCCTCTACACAAAAGAGAATCACGTTGAGAAAGAAATAAGTAAAACGACACCCTTCATTATAGTCCTAAATAATATAAAATACCTTGGTGTGACTTTACCCAAGCAAGTAAAAGATCTGTATAGTAAGAACTTCAAGCCTCTGAAGAAAGAAATTGAAGAAGACCTCAGAAGATGGAAAGATCTCCCATGCTCATGGATTGGCAGGATTAATATAGTAAAAATGGCCATTTTACCAAAAGCGATCTACAGATTCAATGCAATCCCCATCAAAATACCAATCCAATTCTTCAAAGAGTTAGACAGAACAGTTTTCAAATTCATCTGGAATAACAAAAAAACCAGGATAGCTAAAACTATCCTCAAGAATAAAAGGACGTCAGGGGGAATCACTATCCCTGAACTCAAGCAATATTACAGAGCAATAGTGGCAAAAACTGCATGGTATCGGTACAGAGACAGACAGATAGACCAGTGGAATAGAATTGAAGACTCAGAAATGAACCCACACACCTATGGTCACTTGATTTTTGACAAATGAGCCAAAACCATCCAATGGAAAAAAGATAGCATTTTCAGCAAATGGTGCTGGTTCAACTGGAGGTCAGCACGTAGAAGAATGCAGATCAATCCATGCTTATCACCCTGTACAAAGCTTAAGTCCAAGTGGATCAAGGACCTCCACATCAATCCAGATACACTCAAACTAATAAAAGAAAAAGTGGGGAAGCATCTCGAACACATGGGCACTGGAGAAAATTTCCTGAACAAAACACCAATGGCTTATGCTCTAAGATCAAGAATCAACAAATGGGATCTCATACAACTACGAAGCTTCTGTAAGACACAGGACACTTTTGGTAGGACAAAACAGCAACCAACAGATTGGGAAAAGATCTTTACCAATCCTACAATTGATAGAGGGCTTACAACCAAAATATACAAAGAACTCAAGAAGTTAGACTCCAGGGAGATAAAAAAGAAACCTATTAACAAATGGGGTTCAGAGTTAAACAAAGAATTCACAGCTGAGGAATGCCGAATGGCTGAGAAACACCTAAAGAAATGTTCAACATCTTTAGTCATAGGGAAATGCAAATCAAAACAACCCTGAGATTTCACCTCACACCAGTGAGAATGGCTAAGATAAAAAAACTCAGGTGACAGCAAATACTGGCGAGGATGTGGAGAAAGAGGAACACTCCTCCATTGTTGGTGGGATTGCAGACTGGTACAACCATTCTGGAAATCAGTCTGGAGGTTCCTCAGAAAATTGGATATTGAACTACCTGAGGACCCAGCTATACCTCTCTTGGGCATATACCACAAGATGCTCCAACATATAACAAAGACACATGCTCCACTATGTTCATAGTAACCTTATTTATAATAGCCAGAAGGTGGAAAGAACCCAGATACCCTTCAACAGAGGAATTGTTACAAAAAATATGGTACATGTACACAATGGAATATTACTCAGCTATCAAAAACGATGACTTTATGAAATTCATAGGCAAATGGAGGGAACTGGAAAATATCATCCTGAGTGAGGTAACCCAATCACAGAAAAACACACATGGTATTCCCTCATTGATAAGTGGCTATTAGCCCAAATGCTTGAATTGCCCTAGAAGCACAGAACACATGAAACTCAAGATGGATGATCAAAATAGAATGCTTCACTCTTTCTTTAAAAGGGGAACAAGAATACCCTTGGCAGGGAATAGGGAGGCAAAGTTTAGAACAGAGGCAGAAAGAATACCCATTCAGAGCCTGCCCCACATGTGGCCCATACATATACAGCCACCCAATTAGACAAGATGGATGAAGCAAAGAAGTGCAGGCCGACAGTTACTGGATGTAGATCTCTCCTGAGTGATACAGCCAGAATACAGCAAATACATAGGCGAATGCCAGCAGCAAACCACTGAACTGAGAATGGGACCCCTGTTGAAGGAATCAGAGAAAGGACTGGGAGAGCTTGAAGGGGTCGAGACCCCATATGAACGACAGTGCCAACCAACCAGAGCTTCCAGGAACTAAGCCACTACCCAAAGACTATAAATGGACTGACCCTGGGATCCAACCTCAAAGGTAGCAATGAACAGCCTAGTAAGAGCACCAGTGGAAGGGGAAGCCCTTGGTCCTGCTAAGACTGAACCCCCAGTGAACGTGATTGTTGGGGGGAGGGCGGTAATGGGGGGAGGATGTGGAGGGGAATAGCCATATAGAAGTGGAGGGGGAGGGGTTAGGTGGATGTTGGCCCGGAAACCAAGAAAGGGAATAACCTTCCAAATGTAAATAAGAAATACTCAATTAATAAAGAAAAAAAAATCTATGTTGCCAGGAGACACACTTCACATTTGTGATATCAAATGACTCTTGAAAATTGACCGGTCTTAGAAATTTGGGATTTATCCCCCAAACTGTATAGCTTTCTTTATTCAAAACTACAACTGTAATTATCAATTGTGGTTATAACCACATAAAAATGTCTGCAGATGAAATAATCGGCCAAATATTTGAACTTCACAAAGGAAAAATATTTTTTCTAATTAAAATCTGAGTGTTATATAAAGGGTGACTATACCATATTCTAAATATGGTATGGAAAGCAGAGATGATCCTTGATAAGCTATCTAATGGGTTGAACATACAGCTTAGGCCATGTCATATTGATCTTAGTCTGTATATGTCTTGCATATCATGAGTTTACATTTAAAATCTTAGCACTTTGTTGGTAAACTGATGGATGTTTATTTACTGATAGTCAAATACAATAAGAAAAATACTTGAAAATGTAAAAAAATCTTTAATAATGCTCATATTTAAGGATTTTAAGAATGTGTACTGAAAATCAGATTGGTTAAGGTATTTCATATTGTTGAGAAGAATTGAATAGATTATACTGTGTTTTGTTTAACTGAGTGGAATTTTGGTGAGGGAAATATTCTTCCTAGTAAACCCAGATGCTGCAGACTGAAGGACCTTGGTATAGTACCCTTCTTCCCTTCCTACATCATAGAAAATTCTAGAATCTAATAATGTAGTTAAGCAAATTTATAATTGCACTTATTAGCATCCAAAAAAACAGTCTATTTGAAGTTTTATTTTAGTTCCCTCTTCCTAATGGTAAAAGAGGAAATTTTGGAAGCAAAGCTTTCTAAATATACTTAGATATTCATTGTCAAACATGTCATGAGATCAGGCTATGGAGGGAATAATACATTTGAGTGTATCACAAGTACAGTTTGATATTAACTTAATTAAAGGAGTTATTTAATTATGGAAAGTATCCCATTAAAACTCCATAGAGAGTGGTTCAACTCAAGAAACTATGCCATTTGACAATGTTTCCTAATTTGAAACACAAAGTAAATCTTACCGTATTGTCTTAGTTATGTTTCTATTGCTGTGACAAAACACCCTGACCAAGGAAAATGATTTTTAAAATGTTTGTTAGAACAGCCAGAATACAGCAAATACATAGGTAAATGCCAGCATTAAACTACTGAACTGAGAACAGGACCCCCATTGAAGGAGTCAGAGAAAGGACTGAAAGAGCTGAAGGGGCTCAAGACCCCATATGAAGAACAATGCCAACCAACCAGAGCTTCCAGGGACTAAGCCACTACCCAAAGACTATACATGTAGAAGAATGCAGATCGATCCATGCTTATCACCCTGTACAAAGCTTAAGTCCAAGTGGATCAAGGACCTCCACATCAAACCAGACACACTCAAACTAATAGAAGAAAAACTAGGGAAGCATCTGGAACACATGGGCACTGGAAAAAATTTCCTAAACAAAACACCAATGGCTTATGCTCTAAGATCAAGAATCGACAAATGGGATCTCATAAAACTACAAAGCTTCTGTAAGGCAAAGGACACGGTGGTTAGGACAAAACGGCAACCAACAGATTGGGAAAAGATCTTTACCAATCCTACAACAGATAGAGGCCTTATATCCAAAATATACAAAGAACTCAAGAAGTTAGACCACAGGGAAACAAATAACCCTATTAAAAAATGGGGTTCAGAGCTAAACAAAGAATTCACAGCTGAGGAATGCCGAATGGCTGAGAAACACCTAAAGAAATGTTCAACATCTTTAGTCATAAGGGAAATGCAAATCAAAACAACCCTGAGATTTCACCTCACACCAGTGAGAATGGCTAAGATCAAAAACTCAGGGGACAACAGATGCTGGCGAGGATGTGGAGGAAGAGGAACACTCCTCCATTGTTGGTGGGATTGCAGACTGGTACAACCATTCTGGAAATCAGTCTGGAGGTTCCTCAGAAAATTGGACATTGAACTGCCTGAGGATCCAGCTATACCTCTCTTGGGCATATACCCAAAAGATGCCCCAACATATAAAAAAGACACGTGCTCCACTATGTTCATTGCAGCCTTATTTATAATAGCCAGAAGCTGGAAAGAACCCAGATGCCCTTCAACAGAGGAATGGATACAGAAAATGTGGTACATCTACACAATGGAATATTACTCAGCTATCAAAAACAACGACTTTATGAAATTCGTAGGCAAATGGTTGGAACTGGAAAACATCATCCTGAGTGAGGTAACCCAATCACAGAAAGACATACATGGTATGCACTCATTGATAAGTGGCTATTAGCCCAAATGCTTGAATTACCCTAGATGCCTAGAGCAAATGAAACTCAAGACGGATGATCAAAATGTGAATGCTTCACTCCTTCTTTAAAAGGGGAACAAGAATACCCTTGGCAAGGAAGAGAGAGGCAAAGATTAAAACAGAGACTGAAGGAACACCCATTCAGAGTCTGCCCCACATGTGGCCCATACATATATAGCCACCCAATTAGACAAGATGGATGAAGCAAAGAAGTGCAGGCCGACAGTTACTGGATGTAGATTGCTCCTAAGAGACACAGCCAGAATACAGCAAATACAGAGGCGAATGCCAGCAGCAAACCACTGAACTGAGAATAGGACCCCCGTTGAAGGAATCAGAGAAAGAACTGGAAGAGCTTGAAGGGGCTCGAGACTCCATATGTACAACAATGCCAAGCAACCAGAGCTTCCAGGGACTAAGCCCCTACCCAAAGACTATACATGGACTGACCCTGGACTCTGACCTCATAGGTAGCAATGCATATCCTAGTAAGAGCACCAGTGGAAGGGGAAGCCCTGGGTCCTGCTAAGACTGAACCCCCAGTGAATTAGACTGGTGGGGGGAGGGCGGCAATGGGGGGAGGGTTGGGAGGGGAACACCCATAAGGAAGGGGAGGGGGGAGGGGGATGTTTGCCCGGATACCAGGAAAGGAAATAACACTTGAAATGTATATAAGAAATACTCAAGTTAATAAAAAAAAATATCGAAATAAACAACAAAAAAAAAAAAAGATAGCAAAATGCTGGGAAAAAAAAAAAAGACTATACATGGACTGACCCTGGGCTCCAACCTCATAGGTAGCAATGAATAGCCTAGTAAGAGCACCAGTGGAAGGGGAAGCCCTTGGTCCTGCCAAGACTGAACCCCCAGTGAACATGATTGTTGGGGGGATGGTGGTAATGGGGGGAGGATTGCAAGGGGAACACCCATAGAGAGGGGGCAGGTGAGGGGTTAGGGGGATGTTGGCCTGGAAACCGAGAAAGGGAATAACCATCAAAATGTAAATAAGAAATACCCAAGTTAATAAAGATAAAAAAAGAAAAAGAAAAAAAAAAAGAAATGGCCAGATGTATGATTGTTCACTGACTCATGGGCTATAGCCAAGGGATTGACTGGATGGTCAGGGACTTGAAAAGATCATGATTGGAAAATTGGCGAGAAAGACATCTGGGGAAGAAGTATGTGGATAGATCTCTTCAAATGGGCAAAGGATGTGAAGATGTTTGTGTCCTATATACAGGCACACCAAAAGGTGACTTCTGCTGAGGAGTTAAATTATCAAGCAGATAAGATGACCCGTTCTGTGGACAGTCAATCTCTTCCCCCAGCTATCCCTGTCATTGCTCAATGGGCACATGAACAAAGTGGCCATGGTGGCCCGAGATGGAGGTTATGCTTGGGCTCAACAACAGACTTTCCACTCACCAAGGCTGACCTGGCTACAGCTAATGCTGAATGGCAGATCTGCCAACAGCAGAAACCAACACTGAGCCCCAGATATGGCACCATTCCACGAGGTGACCAGTCAGCAACCTGGTGGCAGGTTGACTACATTGGACCACTTCCTCTGTGGAAAGAACAAAGTTTTATTCTTACTGGAGTAGGTACTTATGCTAGTTATGGATTTGCCTTTCCTGCACATACTGCTTCTGCCAAAACCACCATCTGTGGAATTACAAAATGCCTTATCCATTGTCATGGTATCCCATACAGTATTGCTTCTGACCAAGGAACTCATTTCACAGCCACAGAAGTATGACAATGGGCATATGATCATGGAATCCACTGGTCTTACCATGTACCCCATTATCCTGAAGCAGCTGGTCTGATAGGAAGATGGAATGGCCTTTTGAAGATGGAGGTACAGCACCAATTAGGTAGCAGCAGCAGGGAGGGCTGGGGCAAAGTTCTTCAGAAGGCAGTGTATGCTTTGAATCAGCTCCAATATATGGTACAGATTATCCCACATGTAGGGCGCCCTCCAGTGGTGAACAACGGTACTGCGCATGTGCAGGTTTTTGCTCCTGGTGTCAGTTGGCCGTTAATATGCTAATGAGGGGCGGTACCATGCTAGTGAGGTGATTCAGTCTCCACCAATCCCTGGAGGACAAGTAGTGGGGTGATCCATGCCCCACCAATCCCTGACAGATTATTAGCATACTGTTGTGTATATAAGGCGAGCGACTTTGCCACTCGTGGTCCCCTGTCCCTGTTCAAGAGAGCTGTACAGTAAAGGCTTGTTTGCAGAAGAATCCTGTTGCCGCGCATCGTTCTTACTGGCGGGACATTGGGCGCTCGACAAGTGGTGCCGAAACCCAGGAACCGACATCGCCGGTGCCGAGGGGACCCTTCAGTGTGCTGAAGAGGATTCAGAACTGCGAGAAGGTAAATTAAAAGGTAAGCTCCGAGAGGCATGCCCCTTTTTGGATTTATTCTTGCCGTGGAGGGATTGTTGCTCGTTTTTATAGTGACTGTTGTCTTCTTACTAGTTGTGTTAAAATGTGAGGACATAGTCAAGGCAGGACAGAACATTCAAGAGAGCATGTCAGAAACGGAGCGCAGTGAGAAATTAGGAGCGCGCAAAAAGAAAAAGGTTACTAAAACAAAAGTGAAAGAGATACAAAAGGCGGAAGAAATGCCGCCGGAGGAAAAAATAGGTATGCCCTGGAGGACGAAGTACAAGTCATCCGGAGAGGATACTTTGTATCCATTAAAAGAATTAGAAGCCTTAGAACTGACTGGTAGTGACTCTGAGCAAAAGTTGTCAGAGTCAGAGGAGGAGGAATTAGAGGAAGAGGCAGCCATATATGAGGAAGAAAGATATGGGCCTAGGTGGAAAGCCACTGTGAAGAAACCGAAAGTTATGGATCCTTTGTGGGCAAGGCTGGTAGTTTTGTTTCTTTTTTTTTGTGTGTGTGTGTGGGATAGAGAAGCCACAGACCGCAAGCTTAAGCCGGGACCAAAACCTCTTTGGCGAATGGTCCCTGCCTGCTTAGAGGATAAACGATGTGAGGAAGCCGTTAGAGCCGTTAGGACAGGTCAGAGGGTCCTTGCAGAGCAACAAGAAAGTATATCAGAGGGAGAAAAGGTCTCGAAAGAAAAAAAGAAAAGGAGATAAAAGGAACAAAGAGAAGGCAGAGATAAAAAAAAGAGGATAATCAGGACCAGGAAACAAATAAGATATATTCTTCTTTAAAAGCCTTGACCTTAGAAATGTCAGACAATCTAGAAAGCATCACCGACAGCATAGAGAAAGTGAAACTAAAGGTAGAACCATCGGGTCCCGGGCCTCCCACAGAGCAACAAAAGGAAGCTCAGGACTCGACCTCAGTTCCACCACCAGACTCATATTGATCCCTCGAATGGGAACTCAGGTGGTGGATACAGATTTTAAAGGCCGCAGTAAGTAGAATTCAGAAGGATCTCAGAAATTGAAAGCATGTGCAAAGATAAAGATTTGGGGTAGTGGTAGTGGTCAAAAGGGGACAAGGTAATAATGGTAAAATGTTTTTGTGTATGTGTTCTTTTAGAGTTATGTTAAAATCTAGAGAAGCAAAGTCGATTCTCATAGATGCTTTTTAGTCTTTGGACCCTGACTAGAGACAGTTTACACCCTAGACAAGAGAGAGAATGGGGTTGAGAAAAACAGTCCTCCCGAACTCTCCACAGATGCTTTGGCAAAAGAAGGAAATGAGCTTAAACTTTTTGGAGCTCTCCTGGGAACAGAAGGAGGTGGGAGACGTCTTGCCTCCTTGCTGGCTCCTATTGGAGAAGTGCTTATTTCTGTTCTGGGTTTTTTAGGTAGGATGTCTGGGTCCCTTTGGTGGAACACCATCTAGTTCTTTTCCTCTGTGTCTATTGTCTGTCCTTGGTGCACCAAGCTGTCCATGTATGTCAATTTATGTCTGGGTTTTGCTTCTCGTTGCGTGAATGTTTTGTGTTTCATGTTTAAAAGAAAAGGTTAAAATTTTAAATGCTGGTTGATTCAACCATTGATGTAGCTTTAACTCCTTTCAAGAAAGGAACAAATAAATAAAAAGTTTCAATTGGTTTTTGGAGCCTGCATCTGTAGCTAGAAGCCTAAGTCAGCTGGGCAAGCTCCCCAGGGGGCTGGCTAAATGTTTATACTAGCCGATCCTAAAGACACCAGGAGCTTCACAGCTTCTGAGGTAACGGAACTGATGGCTGTTTCTTTTAGAAAAATCTTTGACTGTGATTATTGGACTCAACAGGTGACAAGGTGTTTCTCTTAAAACTACAGCTAGAAAAAGTAAAAATGGTGATTGATTTAAATATTAAAGGTATGTGTAGCCACTTCATTTTTGTTTCTGATTGGTTTTAAATGTATAAATATTCTCTACATGCCTTGGTTATGGACTATTGGCTTTTAAGTTATTGGATATGGTTTAAAAAAATGTAACATTGGTAACAGAAAGTTGACATAAAACTGGTAAATTTGGATGGAGTCATTCTAGACAACGTGTGGCATGAGCCAATCTAGGGAAACAGGTCTAAATTGGGATGATATTTTTATGGAAATCTTATCCTAGAAACCAGGCTTCTAAAAGATTTTAAGGCAATGTCTCTTTGTTGAGGTATTGGAGACCACACCATCATGCGTTCATATGTAGGACAGTCCAGGCACCCCCCAAATTACTGAATGTAAAATTGTATTGGAAGTTTTCAAAAGATTTCATGATTCTTTTAATTTAATTTCTGACTTTGCTTATGTAGTTAATGCTGTGCGCTCACTTGAAATTGCAGGGCCAATTCGGTCGAGTAGTACCGTATGTCAAATTCTTTTAGAATTACAAAAATTGATTTGGGCCAGAAAAAAATAAATTTTTCATACAACATATTCGAGCCCATACTAATTTGTCTGGTCCCATGACCAGTAATAACGCCCTGGTGGATGCTAGTACTCGTAGAGAGTTTATTTTTCATGCAGCTCCGGTTGATCTCGCTAGAGAATTTCATCAAAAGTTTCATGTACCTGCCTTTACTCTTCAACAAAAATTTAAAATCTCTAGAGCTGCAGCTCGTGATGTGGTGTTAAGTTGCCAAAATTGTGTTCAATTTCACCACCTTCCTCATGTGGGGATTGACCCTTGATCCCACTAAAACTTTGGCAGATGGATGTCACACACATATCTCGATTTGGAAATTTAAAATATGCTCATGTTTCTGTTGATACCTGTTCCAGTATTATACACGCTACTCTGATGACCGGTGAAAAGGCTGGTAATGCCATTAGCCATTGCTTAGAGGCATGGGCAGCCTGGGGAAAGCCTGATAGTCTCAAGACAGACAACGGGCCTGCCTACACTGCAAAGTCCTTTCAGGCATTTTGCCAGACAATGCAGGTCGGTCATACTACAGGCTTACCATACAATCCCCAGGGTCAAGGAATTGTGGAAAGAGCACATCGTACTTTAAAAGAGCTTATACAAAAACAAAAAGAGGGCATTTCCAGCGGCCGAACACCAAAAGAACAACTTTCTTTAGCTCTTTTTACTCTAAATTTCTTAATTCTGGATGCGCATGGCCGCTCTGCTGCGGATCGCCATGCTACTACTACACCTATAACTAATGCAGAAGTAAAGTGGAAGGATGTCTTAACTGATGAATGGTGTAGCCCAGATCCCATGATTTTGAGATCTAGGGGAGCGATTTGTGTTTTTCCGCAGACTCAAGAAAATCCAATTTGGGTACCTGAGCGCTTGACTCGAAGATTGCCTTCTGCTCTTCCTGAAGATGAGACTATGAACCCTACTATTACTGGGAATGGTAATCCAGGTTGATTCACTCATCTTGTGGGCTATTGCCAGATCCTGGCCAGTATCCATGCCAGTTATAAGCTCTAATGTGAGCAATGTACCCATTTGGCATCTGGCTTTCTATTAGCTAATCAAAGGATAGATTTAGTTCAAGAACAAATTGAAGCACTGTGTCATTTGATGCAGCTGTCCTGTATTTCTGCCTTTACAGGTTTATGCATTATTCCTTTGCGAGCTAACTTTTCTCAGCATTCTCAACAGAGCAAAGAAATCTCGAATTATCTGAAAGGAAACTGATCCATGAAAGCAGAGCAACTATCAAGACAATTGCTGATGCAGATTGCTGTCCTCAACAGCACTAGGTTGGACCCCATCACAGTTGAAGATTTGACCTCATGGATTACCCTTTTCAAGGAGTGGGTGGGCATGTTTGCCTGGGGAGCTATTGTCCTCCTGGGGTGCGGAGTAGGTCTCTGACTTATTGGCCGTTTAAAAAGAGAACATGCCAGACACAAAGTGGTTGTTTACCAGGCTATGACCACCATTAAAAAGGGTGCTTCTCCCAACATATGGCTGGCCTCTTTGAAAGATTAAGAGTTCGCCCTAGATCATTTTTGTCACTGTCATGTGGAGTCATTGTATCCAGAGACGGGCAACTTTCGTCGAGCTCGGACCAACCTAAGACATGGGGCCCGGTGGCGATAGGGTAACTCTATGATGGGTAAGTCCGAGTTTGGATGAGAACGACCTAAGACAGGAGCAATGACAAGATTGACGTGACACCCAGATCTAGACCAGTCATTTTATTAAACAAAAAAGGGGGAGAGGTAGGGCGCCCTCCAGTGGTGAACAACGGTACTGCACATGTGCAGGTTTTTGCACCTGGTGTCAGTTGGCCATTAACATGCTAATGAGGGGCGGTACCATGCTAGTGAGGTGATTCATTCTCCACCAATCCCTGGAGGACAAGTAGTGGGGTGATAGTGGGGTGATCCGTGCCCCACCAATCCCTGAGAGATTATTAGCATACTGTTGTGAATATAAGGCGAGCGACTTTGCTGCTTGTGGTCCCCTGTCCCTGTTCAAGAGAGCTGTACAGTAAAGGCTTGTTCGCAGAAGAATCCTGTTGCTGCGCGTCGTTCTTACTGGTGGGACGTTGGGCGTGCGACACCACAGACAGAATCCATTGGTCCAGGAATCAAGGGGTGGAAAAGTGAATAGTTCCACTCACTATCACTCATAGTGACACGCTAGAAAATTTGTGCTTCTTGTCCCCACAACTTTAGGTTCTGCTGCCCTAGAAGTTTTGGTTCCAAAGGGGGGAGTGCTCTACTAGAAGCCACAACAAACATTCCTTGAACTGGAAGCTCAGACTCCCTCCTGGTCATTTTGGGCTTCTAATGGCCTTAAACCAACAGGCTAAGAAAAGAATGGCAGTGTTAGGAGGGGTGATAGATCTGGATTACCATGGGGAATTGGATTGTCTCTCCATAATGGAGGTAAAACAGATTATGTCTGGCGTGCTGGAGATCGCTAAGGGTGTCTCTTGGTATGGGTACTACTATGTCCTGTGATTAAAGTCAATGGGAAACAATAGCAGCCTAATCTAAGCAGGCTGGCAAAGGACACAGACCCATCAGGAATGAAGGTATGGGTCACTCCTCCAGAAAAAGAGTCAAGACCTGCTGAGGGGCTTGCAGAGGGTGGAGGAAATACAGAATGGGTAGTAGAGGAAGGTAGTTATAAATACCAGCTAAGGCCATGTAACCAGTTGCAGAAAGGAGGATTATACAGTGATATGAATGCTTCTTCTGATTTATTTTGTTAAGAACACATTTATCTATCTCCTAATTTCTTTAACATCAATCGGTGTTTAAGTTGAGATACTAAAAGAATGTTTCCAAGGGATATTGCACCACTGTAAATTTACAAATGTGTTTGTGATTGTACGAGGAACAGTTATATCATGTTAGGCATATTCATGACCTTTTTATTATTTCATGTGGACATGAGATATTTGTGTCAAGTTGACAAGGGGTGGATTGTGGTGGCTATTTCTGGTTGTCAAATTGACTATATCTGGAATGAACTATAATCCAGAATTGGAAGGCTCACCTTTGATCCTGATCTTGAGGCTGGGAGATACAGGTTTCTGACCTGGACCTTGGCATGGAAATCATGAGGCAGTGGCTATGAATCCCAGGAGACCAAGGCAAGGAGATCTCTAAGTTCAAGGTCACCTGGGACAAAGCAAGTCCCAGACCCAGACCCAGGCGTGGTGGTATACATCTTTAATCTGGGACACAGCTTCTGCTGGAGATTTACATAAGGACATTGGAAGAAAGAAAAATCTCTCTCTCTCTCTCTCTCTCTCTCTCTCTCTCTCTCTCTCTCTCTTTGCCTGCCTGCCTGCCTGCCTCGTGGGACTGAGCCACGGCTAGGACTTCCATTCACAGCTGCTGCTGATCATTGTTGGGGAGTTGGACTTACGGACTGTAAGTCTTACTATATAGAGACTACCCATAATTTCTGTCACTCTAGAGAACCCTGACTAAGAAAGCAACCAAAAAAGTGGAAAAAGATTTTTACCAATCTGTTAGAGGGCTAAAATCGAAAATATTCAAAGAACTCAAGAAGTTAGACTCCAGAGAGCCAAATATCCCTATTAAAAAATGGGGTATGGAGCTAAACAAAACATTCTCAGTTGAGGATTATCAAATTGCCAAAAAGCACCTAAAGAAATGTTCAACATCCTTAGTCATTGGGGAAATGCAAATCAAAACAACCCAGAGATTCCACCTCACACCAGTCAGAATAGCTAAGATCATAAACTCAGGTGACTACAGATGCTGGCAAGGATGTAGAGAAAGAGGAACACTCCAGTACTGTTGGTGGGATTGCAAACTGGTGCAACTTCTCTGAAAATCAGTCTGGATGTTCCACTGAAAATTGGACATTGCACTATTCTCCTGGGGATATACCCAAAAAATGTTCCAACATACAACAAAGACACATACACCACTATGTTCATAACAGTCTTATTTATAATAGCCAGAAGCTGGAAAGAACCCAGGTACCCTTCAACAGAGTAATGGATACAGAAACTGTGGTACACCTAGAAGCCCTTTTTCTTGCCAAGGCTGGACCCCACAGTGTAGGGGAATGTCAGGGTGGGCAGGAAGTGGGGGGGTGGTTGGGGAAGGGGAACACCCTTATAGAAGAAGGGGAAGGGGATGGAATAAGGGGCTTATAACTGGGAAACCAGGAAAAGAAATAACATTTGAAATATAAATAATAAGTATCAAAAAAGGGAAAGTGCAAATTTATTATCAAAACCTAATCCATGCAAGACACAATACTGAGGATAACAAAAGACAAATGGTTGCATGCACGGAGTGTAATTTATTAGTACAAGACATTGAAACCTTCACATTAAGCAGGGAAAATTAGTTCAAATACTTTCCCCTGGAATATCAAAAATATCTTCTGCCAGCCATCCTTTCTCACATCTAAGTGAAACGTACATCTGGAAATAAACAGAAAGCAAAGGAAAGGGTGAAAAAAGAGGGTCAAGGCAGCTCTGCATTATTGCTAACAAACCAAGAGTCCATGGAGGACACTGTGGAAAGACAGGAGGGGAAATGCAAAGTGTGTTCAGGAAAATAACACCAAATAATGCATATTAGTGGAAACTCCAAATTCAAGTGAATAAACTCTGAGTCCATTCAACAATGTGTCTCAACTCAATAGCTCTTTAGAACTCTCTGTGATCAGAAAGAAGCACATTGGGTCATGTCTCTGCCTGGCTTAACTTCTGATGATTTAGAATTGTGGCCTTCATTTTCCTTTTCATGGGAAACTAGAAGAGAGCCAGGGCAGAAGTGGGTAAGAAATATTGGAAACAGGAGGTTCACAGGCTCCTGGCAGAGCCAGAAAATTTGGCTGAGAGATGCATCCTGGCAATACTTTTCTCCTAATGGGGTTGTTTCCAGCTTCCTTCTTCCTATCTGGTATTTTTATTTAGCAACATTCCCCATAGCAGTCAATAGAGAGAGTGTCCATTTATTATACAAACAATTACTTCAGCAAAGACCCCAGCAAGTCTAGAGGTAGAGTTTAATCCTCCTTTTCTAGAGCCACAATTTTCCTTGTTAGTATGCCACAATAGTGTCACATTTTGAGAAGAAGGCACCTATCCCAGGCACTGTCTACAAATGAACTCAGATCAGCAGTGGATTCCTGAGCCAACCTATAAATGATGTCCTGTTTTGCCCCATCCATATGTTCCCCACCCAATGTCAGGTCAACTTCATTTGTGCCCTTCTGAGAATGTAAAGCAAAATAAACATACCAGTGCTAGTAATACTCGCTCTCTGTCTAAATAGTGCATCTGGTCTACACATTGCTTCACCTCCAGTTTTGCTTCTACAGCCTTCTTGGGTGCAGAATATTTCTCAAGTTCCTTCTTCAGGTCTTCCTCACTACTTCGAAGGAAGGCCCTGCTCTCACTCCAAAAAGCATCACAGATCTTGCCAGCATTAGCTAGAAAGTGTACGGAGAAAGAAAAAGAGTTTGTTTAATAAAAAGTACTTGTTTTGTTTTGTTGCCCAGACAGGATTTCTCTGTGTATCCCTGTCTGTTCTAGAACTCACTATGTAGACCAGGATGGCCTTGAACTCACAGAGATTTGCCTGCTTCTGCCTCCTGAGTGCTGGGATTAAAGGAGTTTGCTACTGCCATCCAGCTACTTTTCATTTTTAATTATTTTTCCATGAACCTGCAGATTTGTGATTTCATGTTTAACAGGATATGCTAGATATTGTGGCCAGCTAATGTGACTGCTGATGCAAAAGTGTAAATTCCTGAACATTACAGAGCAAGAAACTGAAGAAAAAGTATTGTGGAATCTCTGTTTCTGTAATTTTGGCCACATCTGCAACTCCACATAAAACCTTCAACTGAGCACCTGTCCTGCCTATATAAGATGCTCAGGAATAAAGAGAAAGAAGAGATTGAGGAAATGGGCAACAAATGACTGGTCCAACCTAAGATAGATATCATGTAAAAGAGCCAATTCCTGACACTATTAATGATACTCTTTTATGCTTGCAGACAGGAGCCTGGTATAACTGCCTTCTGAGAGGCAGATGAAAACAAATGCTGAAACCCACAGCCAAACATCCGCCAATGTTTGGGGAATCTTTTGAATGAGTTGGGCATAGAATTCAGTAAGGTCAAGGACACCACAAGAAACCTTACAGAGTCAACTAACTTGTGCCCATGGGGGCTCACAGACACTGAACCACCAACCAAAGAGCATTCAAAGGCTGGACATAAACCTCCTACACATTTGTAGCAGATTGACAGCTTGGTCCTCATGTGAGTCCTTTAACAATTGGTATATAGGCTGTGTCTGACTCTGTTGCCTGCCATTTATCCCTTTCCCCTTATGGGTCTGCTTGGTTGGGCCTCAGTGGGAGAGGACATGCTTAGGTGTGCTGTGACAGGATGTCCCATGGGGGAGTGATACTGAAGGGGTATCCCCCTTCTCTGTGGAGAAGGTGGGGAGCATGGGGAGTAATGGATGGAAGAATTTATAAGTGTAGACTGAGTTGAGAGGAAGAAGTGGGCAGGGAAGGGCAGCCCTGAATCAGGATAGTAAGTAAATAAATACCTATTTTTTAAAGTTTGAGGTTTGACTGTATCTTCTGTAGCATATTTTGCGAGTCTTGGATAGTTTAGAAAGGAATTTTTGTATCATCCAACTTTATATGAATATTAGAATTATAATTTTACAAGACAGGAAAAGTAAAAAGTACTTTTTGAAGTGGTCTTTTGAAAAATGACAGAATCATGTGAGGGCATCAGATACAGCTCAAGGTAGAAAGCTAAAATAACACAGTTCAACAGTTTTGCTGCACACCAGAGCACATCTGAGAATCTGGGAAAAGCTTTGCTTTTACACAATAGTGATCAGACTCACTTCTAGGGAGGCTGACAGTGCAAACTGATGCCTACCTCAGGGATTCTAAAGATCTGTGATGAGTTTTGAGTAGAACTGAAGAAATCAACTTTACCAATCTCGACTCCACATTTCCATCAAGGCTCTTACACATGGAGGGACCCTTGGCTCTAGTTGCATATGTAGCATAGAATGGCATCATAGGAGAAAAAGCCCTTGGTCCTGTGAAGGCTCCTTTCCCTAATGTAAGAGAATGCTAGGGTGTTGAGGTGGGAGTCGGTGGGTGGGAGTGTGTGGGTGGGAGTGGGAGCATCTTCATAGAAGCAGGGGGCGGGGAGAAGGGGTATGAAGAGGAGGAAAGGAGATAACATTTGAAATGTAAATACATAAATATCCAAGAAAAATAAAATTTTTAAAAATTTAAAAAACAAAGGAAAAACTGAGAATCCAAGAACTGAGAGAGGAGAGAAAAAGCACATTGTTCCTACAAAGAATTACATAAAAATACATTAACCCATTTTACAGAGAGCAACCCCAAACTAGGTAAAGGTAAATGTCCATTAATATTTTATTGTAGTTTTTCTTCTGAACAGTGTTGTTTATCTAAAATTCTTATTATAAATAAAAATTTGTCAGGAAAATATAAAAACAAAATCCAAATCTCCATAGATGGCCTTATCTGACCTTAGACCCAAGTTCCTCATGTTTAATGTCACCTAGCTTAGATCACAGAAATGTGCCCCCAGACCCAGTTTTCCCAGAGATATGTCAATACTGTACTTAAGAGATCCTAAACAGGGTCTGATGTGAGCTTTAAGCAGAATCCATTAAACTATAGGGAAATGTTGTAGGCTATACTATGAAGGGTAGCTAAGCAGACAGGAGAGATACAGAAAGGAAAAAAAGTAACTGCCAGTGAAACTTGGTTCATTTTGAAGGCACAGAGTATGTAGGAATGTTCTGTTTTCATGCAAATGGATTTTTGTGGAAATTTTATTAATTTAAGAACAATATACATTTTACTGGTAACAACCATACCATTTCTATCCTGTTGTTGGTAGACCCTCAGGAGGCTGATGAGATAACACAGACATGCTTATTCTCAGAGCATAGTTGAAATGCATTATTCACAGATTCAGAGAACACTGACAATTGGGGACAGAAAATTCACTCAAGTCACCTTCCTAGATAAAAAAAAGTGAAAAATAACACAGCAAACAGAAAACATTTAGTGAAAATAGTTCCTGACCTTTGTTCATAATGGTTTTTTTAGTTGCCCACCCAGTCAAGTTCCCTAAACAGTTGAAAATTAGCTGAATGTATCTGGAAGGTTTTGGTTTTTCAGAGAGTTAATAAAAGAGGTTGGGAGAAATTTTAAATTATTGGTCTTTTCCTTACCTTAACCTTATCACACATAAACTTAGTAACTCTTCAAAGAGGCAAATTTACCAGTAGACATGGATGGATAATCATAATACTCACTTTCATAGCAACAAACAGTCAGAATGATCAGAAGACACGGGCTCAGTCTCACGGTGCTCAGTTTGCTTTTAGACTTTGCAAATGGTGAGCAAATGGACTATCAGAGTCCACGGGGACCAAGGATATTTATACGTAGTTAGGCTTATGGTTCTGCCCTCAGGCAAGTGGCAGGACACAAAGCCTGCTTTAAGCCCTCCTTCTGGGTCACTTAGGGCTGATCCCCTCCCCACCTGCCATCCTGTTGGGTTAGAGCCCAAAGGAATAGCCTCAGGGGAACATCATCATTCCTTCCAGCAACCTTTTCCCTTCACCAGGAAGCAACTGTAATAGTTCAGTTTACTTTTAAACTATTGGTTATTGTGCTTGAGTTCTCTCCTTCTCAACAGCCAAGGTCACTTCTGACAACAGGGTGACATTCTCTAGGTCACTAAACCTACAAATACCTGCCCTGGGAATGAGAGTTTTGCATTTGTACCCTGCCAAAACTCATCCATCAATCAGCATCAAACTATTTAAGAGATGAGGAAGATCCCAAAGAAAAAATCTCAGTGCAAAGGTTCCTAAGAAAATTGGACTTTGAACTACCTCAGTACCCAGCTATACCTCTCTTGGGCATATGCCCAAAAGATGCCCCAACATATAACAAAGACACGTGCTCCACTATGTTCATAGCAGCCTTGTTTATAACAGCCAGAAGCTGGAAAGAACCCAGATGCCCTTCAACAGGGGAATGGATACAGAAAATGTGGTACATCTACACAATGGAATACTACTCAGCTATCAAAAACAATGACTTTATGAAATTCATAGGTAAATGGATGGAACTGGAAAATATCATCCTGAGTGAGGTAACCCAATCACACATGGTATGCACTCATTGATGAGTGGAAATTAGCCCAAATGCTCCAATTACCCTAGATGCACAGAACACATGAAACTTAAGAAGGATGACCAAAATGCGAATGCTTCATTCCCTCTTTAAAAGGGGAACAAGAATACCCTTGGGAGGGAATAGGTATGCAAAGTTTAGAACAGAGGCAGAAGGAACACCCATTCAGAGTCTGCCCCACATGTGGCCCATACTTATACAGCCACCCAATTAGATAAGATGGATGAAGCAAAGAAGTGCAGGGTGACAGGAACCGGATGTAGATCTCTCCTGAGAGACACAGCCACAATACAGCAAATACATAGGCGAGTGCCAGCAGCAAACCACTGAACTGAGAACGGGACCCCCGTTGAAGGAATCAGAGAAAGGACTGGAAGAGCTTAAAGGGGCTCGAGACCCCATATGAACAACAATGCCAACCAACCAGAGCTTCCAGGGACTAAGCCACCACCTAAAGACTATACATGGACTGACCCTGGGCTCCAACCTCATAGATAGCAATGAATAGCCTAGTAAGAGCACCAGTGGAAGGGGAAGCCCTTGGTCCTGCCAAGACTGAACCCCCAGTGAACGTGATTGTTGGGGGGAGGGCAGTAATGGGGGACGGATGGGGAGGGGAACACCCATATAGAAAGGGAGGGGAGGGGTTAGGGGGATGTTGGCCTGGAAACCGGGAAAGGGAATAAAAATTGAAATGTAAGCAAGAAATACCCAAGTTTATAAAGATGGAGAAAAAAATAAAAAATTTTAAAAAATGCAAAATTAACTCCAAAGTAGTTAAGGAAAGAAATACTGAATACATAAATGAAAAAATAGAGCAAAAAGCATAGAACACATAAGTAAAGCAAAGACACAATTCTTCCAAACTATGAACTCACTAGAGAAATACATATTTAGACTAATATACAGACAAATGGACAAAAACTGAGTGAAACTGACATGAGAAGGGAACCATTACCTGTTATCCCCTAGGAAGAAAATTCAAAGGATTGGCCTAGGCCTTATGATCAACTTCATACTGAAAAGAAAATTATACAAATTCTAGGTTTAGAAATATAAAAATTAAAAGAATAAACCCCAAAAGGCCACAGACCCAGGGCTAAGCCCTGCAGCCAGGACTAGCAGGCCATAAAGATAAAGGAGCACAGGAAACACTGTCCAGGCAGGACTGACAAGCCATAAAGAAAAGGAATGCAGGAACCAGCCTGAGTTAATGGGACTGATTCATGGGATGTCTGGCAGAAAGACATCTCCCCCCAGCTCACTCAGAGCCATCCTCCAGACCCTGATAAGCCCCTGACTTCTAACACGTACTCTTTCTGCTTTGTTCTCACTGCTATGTTTGAATGAGCCAATTGTATGTAACCACGCCAAAACCCCCTAGCCTTCTCTATATAACCCTCTGACTTTTGAGTTTCGGGGTCGACACCTCTGTCTCCTGTGTGGGATATGTGTTGGCCCGGAGATCTCTGTAATAGGTCTCCGTAATAAACCTCGCCTTTGCTTATTACATCCAAAATGGTCTCTCTGTGTCTGGGGTCCGCGATTTCCCAAGACTTGAGTAAGGGTCTCTCTGCGTGGGATCTTTCAATACCTAGAAATGTGATAATACACAAGAAGGAGCCATTTCTGAACATGGATATTCTACCAAGATGGACTCATGAAGAATTTTTAAAAATCTGAATAGATTACATTGTGTTATTGGGGTATATATGTAACAAAGGCCAGGAAAAAATGATTTTCCTACTGAATTCTACTAAACATTTAGAGAACTAAGATTTTTTATTGTTCTTTTATTACAAAGCTTCATTTTAGAGAATTGTTCCTAAAACATCCAAAGAGGCCAGTATTTCTCAGGTCAAAAATCATATAAAAGTACATGCAAAACACACCCACACACACACATACACACACACACACACACACACACACACACACACACACACACAAACACACACACACATGAAACCCACAGAACTCCAGTATCCTTGATGAGCATACTTTCAAACATCATCATCATCAATTTTCAGCAAACGAAATCCAACAGCACATTAGAAAGACTAGTCATTGTTATCAACAATATTGTAAAAATGAGTCTGTATGTGCAGATCAATACACATGATATGCTACGTCAGCTTAATGAAGAAGAAAAACCCCTTAATCTTCTTACTAGATGAAGACAGGACAGCATATAAAACTTAGCAAGAACATTTTACATGCTGGCAAAATGATTCAGTGAAGAAAGTTGCTTACCACCAAGCCAAATGACCTGACTTTTCATCCCTGTAATCTACATGGTGAAAAGAGAGAACTGAGATGCATTGTTTGTCCTCTGACCCTCAACTGTTTACAGTGATATATGCATGCTGACAAATGCACCCAAAAATAAAAATAAATAATGTGATAATAACTTTTCAGATTAATAATTTTATTGTAAAAACATAAAATTAATTATGCATTCAAAAATGTACCTCATTATGAAAAGATTGCTTATAAGCCAAGGACAAACGTCATCCTGAATGAAGAATAGCTGAAAGCTGTCTTATCACATCTTGTAACAAAGGGTTTCCACGTTCTGTGTTTATTCACAATGTGAGTGTCCTACCCATAGCAACCATACCCAGAAAATTCAGAGACAGCCATAGTGGAAAGAGGACAAAATACTGTCACTGTCTGAAGATGTCATATTGTTATAGATTCTACCAAATAAAGTTACAGTTTATAAATCAACTAAGCGGGCTCCAATTTATGAACTACCTCATAAAGCAGTAGAATTAGTAAATGCTAAGAGCCAAGTTTTCTGATTTATAGACTAAGGATTGATTCTATTCTTAAACTATAAAAACAATAAAATATCAGGATAAAATTTAACTGAAGATTAAAGAACATTTTTTTTAAAAAGCTGCTGGGTTGTGACAGTATACACCTTTAATCCCAGGATTTGGGAGACAGAGGCAGGCAGATTTCTGTGAATTCAAGACCAGCTGGCCTACAGAATGAGTTCCAGAAAAGCCAGGGCCACACAGAGAAACCATGTCTCAATCAATCAATCAATCAATCAATCAATCAATCAATCAACACTAAAAAAAAATAAAAATAAATATATAAAGCTGTAGAACAGGACATGAGAGCAGGGGTGAAGTGATGTGTTCCTCTCTTGGATAGACGACCACACCCTTGCATTTTCAGGCCAAGGCTCGTCTGTATTGTCCATGCATGCCATGCATGTTTGATTCCTTCCTCCAAAGACTGCACTGTTATAATAAATATTCTTGCTACCCAGGAATGGGTAGCAAGTGGCTAACCAGGGTGCCTACCATCTACTTGATGTTGCAAAGTGGTGTCTACTGATGGTGTTGAATATTTCCAAGAAACATACTTCTTAATATCTCTTAACATCAATGGACTCAATTCCTCAATAAAAAGACTAATAGACTGGATATGTAAAGAGGATAAGGCATTTAGCTGCGTATAGGAAACACATCTCAGTGACAAAGACATACACTACTTCAGAGTAAAAGGCTGGAAAACAACTTTCCAAGCAAATGGTCCCAAGAAGCAAGCTGGAGTACCCATTCTAATATCAAATAAAATGGACTGTCAACCAAACTTATGGGAAAAAATAAGGAAGGACACTTTATATTCATCAATGGAAAAATAGACTGAGATGAATTTTTTTCCATCTTTATTGAGTATTTATTATTTACATTTCGATTCTTATTCCCCTTCCCAGGTTCCAGGCCAACATCCCCCTAACCCCTCCACTCCCCAACTCTATGGCTATTTCCCTCCCCACCCTTCCCCTATTACCGCCCTCCTCCCAACAATCAAGTTTACTGGGGGTTCAGTCTTGGCAGGGCCATGGGCTTCCCCTTACACTGATGATCTTACTAGGCTATTCATTGCTACCAATGAGGTTGGAGCCCAGAGTCAGTCCATGTATAATCTTTGGGTAGAGGCTTAGTACCTGGAAGCTCTGGTCGGTTGGCACTGTTGTTCATATGGGGTCTTGAGCGCCTTCACTCTCTTACAGTCCTTTCTCTGATTCCTTCAACAGGGATCCCGTTCTCAGTTCAGTGGTTCACTGCTGACACTCGCCTATGTATTTGCTGTATTGTGGCTGTGTCTCTCAGGAGAGAACTACACAAGTTTCCTGTCAGCCTGCACTTCTTTGCTTCATCCATCTTATCTAATAGGGTGGCTGTATATGTATGGGCCACAATTGGGGCAGCCTCTGAATGGGTGTTGCTACTGCCCCTGTTCTAAATTTTGCCTCCCTATTCCCTCCCAAGGGTATTCTTGTTCTGTTTTAAAGAAGGAGTGAAGCATTCGAATTTTGGTCATCCTTCTTGAGTTTCATGTGTTCTGTATATCTAGGGTAATTCAAACATTTGGGCTAATAGCCACTTATCAATGAGTGCATACCATGTCTGTTTTTCTGGGATTGGGTTAACTCACTCAGGATGACATTTTCCAGATCCAGCCATTTGCCTATGAATTTCATAAAGTCGTTGTTTTTGATAGCTGAGTAATATTCCATTGTATAGATGTAGCACATTTTCTGTATCCATTCCTCTGTTGAAGGGCATCTGGGTTCTTTCCAGTTTCTGGCTATTATAAATAAGGCTGCTATGAACATAGTGCAGCATGTTTCTTTGTCATATGTTGGGGCATCTTTTGGGTATATGCCCAAGAGAGGTATAGCTGGGTCCTCAGGTAGTTCAATGTCCAATTTTCTGAGGAACCTCCAGACTGATTTCCAGAATGGTTGCACCAGTCTGCTATCCCACCAACAACGGAGGAGTGATCCTCTTTCTCCACATCCTTGCCAGGATTTGCTGTCACCTGAGTTTTTGATCTTAGCCATTCTCACTGGTGTGAGGTAAAATCCCAGGGTTGTTTTGATTTGCATTTCCCTTATGACTAAAGATGTAGAACATTTCTTTAGGTGTTTCTCAGCCATTCGGCATTCCTCAGCTGTGAATTCTTTCTTTAGCTCTGAACCCCATTTTTTAATAGGGTTATTTGTCTCCCTGTGGTCTAACTTCTTGAGTTCTTTGTATATTTTGGATATGAGCCCTCTATCAGTTGTAAGATTAGTAAAGATATTTTCCCAATCTGTTGGTTGCCATTTTGTCCTAACCACAGTGTCCTTTGCCTTACAGAAGCTTTGCAGTTTTATGAGATCCCATTTGTCGATTCTTGATCTTAGAGCATAAGCCATTGGTGTTTTGTTCCGGAAATTTTTTCCAGTGCCCATGTGTTCCAGATGCTTCCCCACTTTTTCTTCTATTAGTTTGAGCGTATCTGGTTTGATGTGGAGGTCCTTGATCCACTTAGACTTAAGCTTTGTACAGGGATAAGCATGGATTGATCTGCATTCTTCTACATGCTGACCTCCATTTGAACCAGCACCATTTGCTGAAAATGCTATCTTTTTTCCATTGGATGGTTTTGGCTCCTTTGTCAAAAATCAAGTGACCATAGGTGTGTGGGCTCATTTCTGAGTCTTCAATTCTATTCCACTGGTCTATCTGTCTGTCTCTGTACCAATACCATGCTGATTTTATCACTATTGCTCTGTAATACTGCTTGAGTTCAGGGATAGTGATTCCCCCTGAAGTCCTTTTATTGTTGAGGATAGTTTTAGCTATCCTGGGTTTTTTGTTATTCCAGATGAATTTGCAAATTGTTCTGTCTAACACTCTGAAGAATTGGATTGGTATTTTGATGGGGATTGCATTGAATCTGTAGATTGTTTTTGGTAAAATGGCCATTTTTACTCTATTAATCCTGCTAATCCATGAGCATGGACATTCTTTCAATCTTCTGAGATTTTCCTCAATTTCTTTTTTCAGAGGCTTGAAGTTCTTACTATACAGATCTTTTACTTGCTTGGGTAAAGTCACACCAAGGTATTTTATATTATTTGGGACTATACTGAAGGGTATTGTTTTCCTTATTTCTTTCTCGACGTGTTTCTCTTTTGTTTAGAGGAAGGCTACTGATTTATTTGAGTTAATTTTATACCCAGCCACTTTGCTGAAGGTGTTTATCAGGTTTAGAAGTTCTCTGGTGGAACTTTTGGGATCACTTGAATATACTATCATATCATCTGCAAATAGTGATATTTTGACTTCTTCTTTTCCAATCTGTATCCCCTTGACCTCCTTTTGTTGTCTGATTGCTCTGGCTAGAACTTCAAGAACTATATTGAATAAGTAGGGAGAGAGTGGGCAGCCTTGTCTAGTCCCTGATTTTAGTGGGATTGCTTCAAGTTTCTCTCCATTTAGTTTAATGTTAGCTACTGGTTTGCTGTATATGGCTTTTACTATGTTTAGGTATGGGCATTGAATTCCTATTCTTTCCAGGGCTTTTATCATGAAGGGGTGCTGAACTTTGTCAAGTGCTTTCTCAGCACCTAATGAAATAATCATGTGGTTTTTTTTCTTTCAGTTCGTTTTTATAATGGATTAAGTTGATGGTTTTCTGTATATTGAACCATCACTGCATGCCTGGGATGGAGCCTTCTTGATCATGGTGGATGATTGTTTTCATGTGCTCTTGGATTCAGTTTGCCAGAATTTTATTGAGTATTTTTGCATGGATGTTCATAAAGAAAATGGTCTGAAGTTCTCTTTCTTCATTGGGTCTTTGTGTGGTTTAGGTATAAGAGTACTTGTGGATTCATAGAAGGAATTCGGTAGCGCTCCGTCTGTTTCAATTTTGTGGAATAGTTTGGATAGTATTGGCATGAGGTCTTCTGTGGAGGTCTGATAGAATTCTGCACTGAACCCGTCTGGACCTGGGCTCTTTTTGGTTGGGAGACCTTTAATGACTGCTTCTATCTCGTTAGGAGTTATGGGGTTGTTTAAATGGTTGATCTGTTCCTGATTTAACTTCGGTACCAGGTATCTGTCTAGGAAATTGTCCATTTCCTGCAGATTTTCAAGTTTTGCTGAATATAGACTTTTATAGTAGGATCTGATGATTTTTTGAATTTCCTCTGATTCTGTAGTTATGTCTCCCTTTTCATTTCTGATTTTTGTTAATTTGGACGCACTCTCTGCGTCCTCTCGTTAGTCTGGCTAAGGGTTTATCTATCTTGTTGACTTTCTCAAAGAACCAACTTTTGGTTCTGTTGATTCTTTGTATGGTCCTCTTTGTTTCTACTTGGTTGATTTCAGCACTGAGTTTCATTATTTCTTCCCTTCTACTCCTCCTAGGTGTATTTGCTTCTTTTGTTTGCTTTTAGGTGTGCTGTCAAGCTACTGACATATGCTCTCTCCTGTTTCTTTCTGCAGGCACTCAGTGCTATGAGTTTTCTTCTTAGCACAGCTTTCATTGTGTCCAATAAGTTTGAGTATGTTGTACCTTCATTTTCATTAAATTCTAAGAAGTCTTTAATTTCCTTCTTTATTTCTTCCTTGACCAGGTTATCATTGAGTAGAGCGTTGTTCAACTTCCATGTATATGTGGGCTTTCTTCGCTTATTGTTGTTGAAGACCAGCTTTAGCCCGTGGTGGTCTGATAGGACGCATGGGATTATTTCTATCTTTCTGTATCTGTTGAGGCCTGTTTTATGACCAATTATATGGTCAGTTTTGGAGAAATTACCATGAGGTGGTGAGAAGAAGGTATATCCTTTTGTTTTGGGATAGAATGTTCTATAAATATCTGTTAAGTGCATTTGGTTCATGACTTCTCTTAGTCTGTCTATGTCTCTGTTTACTTTCTGTTTCCATACCTGTCCATTGATGAGAGTGGGGTGTTGAAATCTCCTACTATTATTGTGTGAGGTGCAATGTGTGCTTTGAGCTTTAGTAAGGTTTCTTTTATGTATGTAGGTGCCCTTTTATTTGGAGCATAGATATTTAGGATTGAGAGTTCATCTTGGTGGATTTTTCCTTTGATGAATATGAAGTGTCCTTCCTTATCTTTTTTGATGGCTTTTAGTTGAAAATCGATTTTATTCGATATTAGAATGGCTACTCCAGCTTGCTTCTTCTGACCATTTGCTTGGAAAGTTATTTTCCAGCCTTTCACTCTGAGGGAGTGTCTGTCTTTGTCTCTGAGGTGTGTTTCTTGTAGGCAGCAGAATGCAGGGTCCTCATTACATATCCAGTTTGTTAATCTATGTCTTTTTATTGGGGAGTTGAGACCATTGATGTTGGGAGATATTAAAGAATAGTGATTATTGCTTCCTGTTATATTCATATTTGAATGTAAGATTATGTTTGTGTGCTTTTCTTCTCTTTGTTTTGTTTCCAAGACGATTAGTTTCCTGCTTTTTCTAGGGTGTAGCTTGCCTCCTTACGTTGGGCTTTACCATTTATTATCCTTTGTAGGGCTGGATTTGTAGAAAGATTGTGTAAATTTTGTTTTGCAATGGAATATCTTGCTTTCTCCATCTATGTTAATTGAGAGTTTTGCAGGATACAGTGTCGCGCCCACCTCATCGGGCAAGGAAGATGCAACACCGTCGGATTCTTCTCAACAGCCTTTATTGCAGGACCACCTCTTTACTGATATGGAGACCTTGAGGAGCAAAAGCTCTCGCCTTATATAGACAGCAGGCTGAGGCTATGCTAATTGTTCTTCAGGGATTGGCGGAGCATGAATCACCTCATTAGCATGGTGCCGCCCCTCATTAGCATATTACCGGCCAACTGATGCCAGGTGCAAAACCTGTGCATGCGCAGTACCGTTGTTCACCACAGGAGGGCGCCCAAAAATACAGTAACCTGGGCTGACATTTTATGTTCTCTTAGGATATGTATGACATCTGTCCAGGATCTTCTGGCTTTCATAGTCTCTGGTGAAAAGTCTGGTGTGATTCTGATAGGTCTGCCTTTATGTTGACCTTTTTCCCTTACTGCTTTTAATATTCTTTCTTTGTTTTGTGCATTTGGTGTTTTGACTATTATGTGACGGGAGGACTTCCTTTTCTGGTCCAATCTATATGGAGTTCTGTAGGCTTCTTGTATGTTCATGGGCATCTCTTTCTTTAGGTGAGGGAAGTTTTCTTCTATGATTTTGTTGAAGATATTTACTGGTCCTTTGAGCTGGGAGTCTTCACTCTCTTCTATACCTATTGTCCTTAGGTTTGATCTTCTCATTGTGTCCTGAATTTACTGTATGTTTTGGACCAGTAGCTTTTTCCGTTTTGCACTATCTTTGACTGTTGTGTCAATGATTTCTATGGAATCTTCTACTCCTGAGATTCTCTCTTCTATCTCTTATATTATCTTTGTGATGCTTGTATCTACAGCTCCTTGTCTCTTCCTTGGTTTTCTATACCCAGGGTTGTTTCCATGTGTTCTTTCTTTATTGCTTCTATTATCATTTTTAATTCCTGCACCTGTTTGATTGTGTTTTCCTGGAATTCTTTCGGGGACTTTTGTGACTCCTCTCTATAGGCTTCTACTTGTCTATGTATGTTTTCCTCTGTTTCTCTCTAAGGGAGTACTTTATGTCTTTCTTGAAGTCCTCCGTCATCATGATCAAATGTGATTTTAAATCTAGGTCTTGCTTTTCTGGTGTGTTTGGATATTCAGTGTTTGCTTTGGTGGGAGAATTGGGCTCAGATGATGCCATGTAGTCTTGGTTTCTGTTGCTTGGGTTCTTGCGCTTGCCTCTTGCCATCAGGTTGTCTCTGGTGTTTGTTATTACCCTGTTCGGTTATTTCTGACAGTGGCTAGACCATCCTATAGGCCTGTGGGTCAGGAGTGCTGTAGACCTGTTTTCCTGTTTTCTTTCATCCAGTTATGGGAACAGAGCACTCTTCTTTCGGGCATGTAGTCTTTCCTGTGTACTGGTCTTCAGCTGTTCCTGTGGGCATGTGTTCTGAGTCCACCAGGCAGTTCTCTTGGAGCAGAAAAGTTGGTCTTACGTGTGTCTCATGGCTCAAGTTGCTTGTGGGGAGCTGCTTTTGAGCTCTCCATGAGGGCGGCAACCAGGATGGCTTGCCCTGCCTTTTCCTGGGGCCCCCGTGCACCGGGGTCCCAGATGGCGTTAGGTGTTTTCCTCTGTAGTCAGAAATGTAGGCAGAGTGTAGTCTCTTCTGGCTTCCCAGGCGTGTCTGCCTCTCTGAAGGTTTAGCTCTCCCTTCCACGGGATTTGGGTGCAGAGAACTGTTGACTGATCCCCTTCAGGTCTGGGCATTGTCTGTACTGCAGCAGTTTGCAAGTGTTTTATTGAGTATTTTTGCATCCATATTCATAAGAGAAATTGGTCTGAAGTTCTTTGTTGAAATGTTCTTCCTTATCTTTTTTGATGACTTTTGGTTGAAAGTCGATTTTATTCAACATTAGAATGATACTCTGGCTTACTTATTCAGACCATTTGATTGGAAAGTGACTTTCCAGCCTTTTACTCTGAGGTAGTGTCTGTCTTTGTCTGTGAGGTGTGTTTCCTGTAGACAGCAAAATGCTGGATCCTATTTACTATCTAGTCTGTTAATCTTTTTATTGTTGTTGGGTAATTGAGTCCATTGAAGTTGAGAGATATTAAAGAAGAGTGATTGTTGCTTCCTGTTATTTTCATATTTGGAAGTGGGATTATGTTTGTGTGCTTCTCTTCTTTTGGTTTTGTTGCAAGGAGATTACATTCTTGCTTTTACTGGGGTGTAGTTTACCTCCTTGTATTGGACTTTGCCATTTATGATCCTTTGTAGGGCTGGATTTATAGAAAAATATTGTGTAAATTTGGTTTTGTCATGGAACATCTTGGTTTCTCCATCTATGTTAATTGAGAATTTTGCTGGATATAGTAGCCTGGGTTGGCAGTTGTGTTCTCTTAGGTCTGTATGACATCTGCCCAGGATCTTCTGGCTTTCATAGTCTCTGGTGAGAAGTCTGGTGTAATTCTGATAGGTCTGCCTTTATATGTTACTAGACCTTTTTCCCTTACTGCTTTTAATATTCTTTCTTTACGTTGTGCATTGGGTGTTTTGGTTATTATGTAATGGGAGGAATTTCCTTTCTGGTCCAATCTATTTGGAGTTCTGTATGCATCTTGTATGTTTATGGGCATCTCTTTCTTTAGGTTAGGGAAGTTTTCTTCTGATTTTGTTGAAGTTATTTACTGGCCCTTTAAGTTGGGAGTCTTCTCTCCCTTCTATACCTACTGTCCTTATGTTTTATCTTCTCATTGTGACCTGAATTTCCTGTATGTTTTCAACTAGGAGCTTTTTGCCTTTTACATTTTCTTTGACAGTTGTGTCGATGGTATTTTCTGCTCCTGAGATTCTTTCTTCAATCTCTTGTATTCTGTAGGTGATGCTTGCATCTATGACTTGTGATTTCTTCCCTAGGTTTCTATCTCCAGGGTTGTCTCCCTTTGTACTTTCTTTATTGTTTTTATTTTCATTTTTAACTCGGTGGTGGTTTTGTTCATTTCCTTCTCCTGTTTGGTTGTTTTTTTCCATTAGTTCTTTAAGGGATTTTGTGTTTCCTCTTTAAAAGATTCTACTTGTTTACTTGTGTTGTCCTGTAATTCCTTAAGAGAGTTATTTATGACCTTTTTTTTTATTTTATTTTATTTTATTTTTTTATTATCTTGAGTATTTCTTATATACATTTCAAGTGTTATTCCCTTTCCCGGTTTCCGGACAGACATCACCCTCCCCCCTCCCCTTCCTTGTGGGTGTTCCCCTCCCAAACCTCCCCCCATTGCCACCCTCCCCGCATAGTCTAGTTCACTGGGGGTTCAGTCTTAGCAGGACCCAGGGCTTCCCCTTCCACTGGTGCTCTTATTAGGATATTCATTGCTACCTATGGGGACAGAGTCCAGGGTCAGTCCATGTATAGTCTTTAGGTAGTGGCTTAGTCCCTGGAAGCTCTGGTTGCTTGACATTGTTGTACTTTTGGGGTCTCGAGCACCTTCAAGCTCTTCCAGTTCTTTCTCTGATTCCTTCAACGGGGGACCTATTCTCAGTTCAGTGGTTTGCTGCTGGCATTCGCCTCTGTATTTGCTGTATTCTGGCTGTGTCTCTCAGGAGCGATCTACATCCGGCTCCTGTCGGTCTGCACTTCTTTCCTTCATCCATCTTGTCTAATTGGGTGGCTGTATATGTATGGGCCACCTGTGGGGCAGGCTCTGAATGGGTGTTCCTTCAGTCTCTGTTTTAATCTTTGCCTCTCCCTTCCCTGCCAAGGGTATTCTTTTTCCTCATTTAAAGAAGGAGTGAAGCATTCACATTTTGATCATCTGTCTTGAGTTTCCTTTGTTCTAGGGATCTAGGGTAATTCAAGCGTTTGGGCTAATAGCCACTTATCAATGAGTGCATACCATGTATGTCTTTCTGTGATTGGGTTAGCTCACTCAGGATGATATTTTCCAGTTCCAACCATTTGCCTACGAATTTCATAAACTCGTTGTTTTTGATAGCTGAGTAATATTCCATTGTGTAGATGTACCACATTTTCTGTATCCATTCCTCTGTTGAAGGGCATCTGGGTTCTTTCCAGTTTCTGGCTATTATAAATAAGGCTGCGATGAACATAGTGGAGCACGTGTCTCTTTTATATGTTGAGGCATCTTTTGGGTATATGCCCAAGAGAGGTATGGCTGGATCCTCAGGCAGTTCAATGTCCAATTTTCTGAGGAACCTCCAGACTGATTTCCAGAATGGTTTTACCAGTCTGCAATCCCACCAACAATGGAGGAGTGTTCCTCTTTCTCCACATCCTCGCCAGCATCTGCTGTCACCTGAGTTTTTGATCTTAGCCATTCTCACTGGTGTGAGGTGAAATCTCAGGGTTGTTTTGATTTGCATTTCCCTTATGACTAAAGATGTTGAACATTTCTTTAGGTGTTTCTCAGCCATTCGGCATTCCTCAGCTGTGAATTCTTTGTTCAGCTCTGAACCCCATTTTTTAATAGGGTTATTTGTTTCCCTGCGGTCTAACTTCTTGAGTTCTTTGTATATTTTGGATATAAGGCCTCTATCTGTTATAGGATTGGTAAAGATCTTTTCCCAATCTGTTGGTTGTCGTTTTGTCCTAACCACAGTGTCCTTTGCCTTACAGAAGCTTTGCAGTTTTATGAGATCCCATTTGTCGATTCTTGATCTTAGAGCATAAGCCATTGGTGTTTTGTTCAGGAAATTTTTTCCAGTGCCCATGTGTTCCAGATGCTTCCCTAGTTTTTCTTCTATTAGTTTGAGTGTGTCTGGTTTGATGTGGAGGTCCTTGATCCACTTGGACTTAAGCTTTGTACAGGGTGATAAGCATGGATCGATCTGCATTCTTCTACATGTTGCCCTCCAGTTGAACCAGCACCATTTGCTGAAAATGCTATCTTTTTTCCATTGGATGGTTTTGGCTCCTTTGTCAAAAATCAAGTGACCATAGGTGTGTGGGTTCATTTCTGGGTCTTCAATTCTATTCCATTGGTCTATCTGTCTGTCTCTGTACCAATACCATGCAGTTTTTATCACTATTGCTCTGTAATACTGCTTGAGTTCAGGGATAGTGATTCCCCCTGAAGTCCTCTTATTGTTGAGGATAGCTTTAGCTATCCTGGGTTTTTTGTTATTCCAGATGAATTTGCAAATTGTTCTGTCTAACTCTTTGAAGAATTGGATTGGTATTTTGATGGGGATTGCATTGAATCTGTAGATTGCTTTTGGTAAAATGGCCATTTTTACTATATTAATCCTGCCAATCCATGAGCATGGGAGATCTTTCCATCTTCTGAGGTCTTCTTCAATTTCTTTCCTCAGTGTCTTGAAGTTCTTATTGTACAGATCTTTTACTTGCTTGGTTAAAGTCACACCGAGGTACTTTATATTATTTGGGTCTATTATGAAGGGTGTCGTTTCCCTAATTTCTTTCTCGGCTTGTTTCTCTTTTGTATAGAGGAAGGCAACTGATTTATTTGAGTTAATTTTATACCCAGCCACTTTGCTGAAGTTGTTTATCAGCTTTAGTAGTTCTCTGGTGGAACTTTTGGAATCACTTAAATATACTATCATGTCGTCTGCAAATAGTGATATTTTGACCTCTTCTTTTCCGATCTGTATCCCCTTGATCTCCTTTTGTTGTCTGATTGCTCTGGCTAGAACTTCAAGAACTATATTGAATAAGTAGGGAGAGAGTGGGCAGCCTTGTCTAGTCCCTGATTTTAGTGGGATTGCTTCAAGTTTCTCTCCATTTAGTTTAATGTTAGCAACTGGTTTGCTGTATATGGCTTTTACTATGTTTAGGTATGGGCCTTGAATTCCTATTCTTTCCAGGACTTTTATCATGAAGGGGTGTTGAATTTTGTCAAATGCTTTCTCAGCATCTAATGAAATGATCATGTGGTTCTGTTCTTTCAGTTTGTTTATATGATGGATCACGTTGATGGTTTTCCTTATATTAAACCATCCCTGCATGCCTGGGATGAAGCCTACTTGATCATGGTGGATGATTGTTTTGATGTGCTCTTGAATTCGGTTTGCCAGAATTTTATTGAGTATTTTTGCGTCGATATTCATAAGGGAAATTGGTCTGAAGTTCTCTTTCTTTGTTGGGTCTTTGTGTGGTTTAGGTATAGGAGTAATTGTGGCTTCATAGAAGGAATTCGGTAGGGCTCCATCTGTTTCAATTTTGTGGAATAGTTTGGATAATATTGGTATGAGGTCTTCTATGAAGGTTTGATAGAATTCTGCACTAAACCCGTCTGGACCTGGGCTCTTTTTGGTTGGGAGACCTTTAATGACTGCTTCTATTTCCTTAGGAGTTATGGGGTTGTTTAACTGGTTTATCTGTTCCTGATTTAACTTCGATACCTGGTATCTGTCTAGGAAATTGTCCATTTCCTGAAGATTTTCAAGTTTTGTTGAATATAGGTTTTTATAGTAAGATCTGATGATTTTTTGAATTTCCTCTGAATCTGTAGTTATGTCTCCCTTTTCATTTCTGATTTTGTTAATTTGGACGCACTCTCTGCGTCCTCTCGTTAGTCTGGCTAAGGGTTTATCTATCTTGTTGATTTTCTCAAAGAACCAACTTTTGGTTCTGTTGATTCTTTCTATGGTCCTTTTTGTTTCTACTTGGTTGATTTCAGCTCTGAGTTTGATTATTTCCTGCCTTCTACTCCTCCTGGGTGTATTTGCTTCTTTTTGTTCTAGAGCTTTTAGGTGTGCTGTCAAGCTGCTGACATATGCTCTTTCCTGTTTCTTTCTGCAGGCACTCAGCGCTATGAGTTTTCCTCTTAGCACAGCTTTCATTGTGTCCCATAAGTTTGGGTATGTTGTACCTTCATTTTCATTAAATTCTAAAAAGTTTTTAATTTCTTTCTTTATTTCTTCCTTGACCAGGTTATCATTGAGTAGAGCATTGTTCAATTTCCACGTATATGTGGGCATTCTTCCCTTATTGTTATTGAAGACCAGTTTTAGGCCGTGGTGGTCCGATAGCACGCATGGGATTATTTCTATCTTTCTGTACCTGTTGAGGCCCGTTTTTTGACCAATTATATGGTCAATTTTGGAGAAAGTACCATGAGGAGCTGAGAAGAAGGTATATCCTTTTGCTTTAGGATAGAATGTTCTATAAATATCCGTTAAGTCCATTTGGCTCATGACTTCTCTTAGTCTGTCTACATCTCTGTTTAATTTCTGTTTCCATGATCTGTCCATTGATGAGAGTGGGGTGTTGAAATCTCCCACTATTATTGTGTGAGGTGCAATGTGTGTTTTGAGCTTTAGTAAGGTTTCTTTTACATATGTAGGTGCCCTTGTATTTGGGGCATAGATATTTAGGATTGAGAGTTCATCTTGGTGGATTTTTCCTTTGATGAATATGAAGTGTCCTTCCTTATCTTTTTTGATGACTTTTAGTTGAAAATTGATTTTATTTGATATTAGAATGGCTACTCCAGCTTTCTTCTTCTGACCATTTGCTTGGAAAATTGTTTTCCAGCCTTTCACTCTGAGGTAATGTCTGTCTTTGTCTCTGAGGTGTGTTTCCTGTAGGCAGCAGAATGCAGGGTCCTCGTTGCGTATCCACTTTGTTAATCTATGTCTTTTTATTGGGGAGTTGAGGCCATTGACACTGAGAGATATTAAGGAATAGTGATTATTGCTTCCCATTATATTCATATTTGGAAGTGAGGTTATGTTTGTGTGCTTTCATTCTCTTTGTTTTGTTGCCAAGATGATTAGTTTCTTGCTTCTAGGGTATAGCTTGCCTCCTTATGTTGGGCTTTACCCTTTATTATCCTTTGTAGTGCTGGACTTGTAGAAAGATATTGTGTAAATTTGGTTTTGTCATGGAATATCTTGGTTTCTCCATCTATGTTAATTGAGAGTTTTGCAGGATACAGTAACCTGGGCTGGCATTTGTGTTCTCTTAGGGTCTGTATGACATCTGTCCAGGATCTTCTGGCCTTCATAGTTTCTGGCGAAAAGTCTGGTGTGATTCTGATAGGTCTGCCTTTATATGTTACTTGACCTTTTTCCCTTACTGCTTTTAATATTCTTTCTTTATTTTGTGCGTTTGGTGTTTTGACAATTATGTGACGGGAGGTGTTTCTTTTCTGGTCCAATCTATTTGGAGTTCTGTAGGCTTCTTGTATGCCTATGGGTATCTCTTTTTTTAGGTTAGGGAAGTTTTCTTCTATGATTTTGTTGAAGATATTTACTGGTCCTTTGACCTGGGAGTCTTCACTCTCTTCTATACCTATTATCCTTAGGTTTGATCTTCTCGTTGAGTCCTGGATTTCCTGTATGTTTTGGACCAGTAGCTTTTTCCGCTTTACATTATCTTTGACAGTTGAGTCAATGATTTCTATGGAATCTTCTGCTCCCGAGATTCTCTCTTCCATCTCTTGAATTCTGTTGGTGAAGCTTGTATCTACAGCTCCTTGTCTTTTCTTTTGATTTTCTATGTCCAGGGTTGTTTCCATGTGTTCTTTCTTGATTGCTTCTATTTCCATTTTTAATTCCTTCAACTGTTTGATTGTGTTTTCCTGGAATTCTTTCAGGGATTTTTGCGATTCCTCTCTGTAGGCTTCTACTTGTTCTCTAAGGGAGTTCTTTATGTCTTTCTTGAAGTCCTCCAGCATCATGATCAAATATGATTTTGAAACTAGGTCTTGCTTTTCTGGTGTGTTTGGATATTCCGTGTTTGCTTTGGTGGGAGAATTGGGCTCCGATGATGCCATGTAGTCTTGGTTTCTGTTGCTTGGGTTCCTGCGCTTGCCTCTCGCCATCAGATTATCTCTAGTGTTACTTTGTTCTGCTATTTCTGACAGTGGCTAGACTGTCCTATAACCTGTGTGTCAGGAGTGCTGTAGACCTGTTTTCCTGTTTTCTTTCAGCCAGTTATGGGGACAGAGTGTTCTGCTTTCGGGCATGTAGTTTTTCCTCTCTACAGGTCTTCAGCTGTTCCTGTGGGCCTGTGTCTTGAGTTCACCAGGCAGGTTTCTTGCAGGGGAAAAGTTGGTCCTACCTGTGGTTCCAAGGCTCAAGTTTGCTCGTGGGGTACTGCCTAAGTCCTCTCCGCTGTGGCAGCAACCGGGAAAATCTGTGCCGCTCCTTCCGGGAGCCTCCGTGCACCAGGGTTTCAGATGACGTTTGGTGTTTTCCTCTGGCGCCTGGATGTGCACAGAGTGCAGTCTCTTCTGGTTTCCCAGGCGTGTCCGCCTGTCTGAAGGTTCAGCTCTCCCTCCCACGGGATTTGGGTGCAGAGAACTGTTTATCCGGTCTGTTTCCTTCAGGTTCTGGCAGTGTCTCAGGCGCAGGGGTCCTACCGCTCCCGGGCCCTCCCCTATGGGAACCCAGAGGCCTTATACAGTTGCCTCTTGGGCCAGGGATGTGGGCAGGGGTGGGCAGTGTTGGTGGTCTCCTCCGCTCTGCAGCCTCAGGAGTGCCCACCTGATCAGGCGGTGAGGTCTCTCTCCCACGGGGTTTGGGAGCAGGGAGCTGCTGCGGTCCGGGATCCGCCGGTGTGGGACTTCCGGTAAACACAGGAAGTGCCCGGCCTTAGAGGAATTTTGCCTCTGTGTGTCCTGAGTTCACCAGGCAGGTTTCTTGCAGGGGAAAAGTTGGTCCTACCTGCAGTTCCAAGGCTCAAGTTTGCTCGTGGGGTACTGCCTAAGTCCTCTCCGCTGTGGCAGCAACCGGGAAGATCTGCGCCGCTCTTTCCAGGAGCCTCCGTGCACCAGGGTTCCAGATGGCGTTTGGTGTTTTCCTCTGGCGCCTGGATGTGCACAGAGTGCAGTCTCTTCTGGTTTCCCAGGCGTGTCCGCCTCTCTGAAGGTTCAGCTCTCCCTCCCACGGGATTTGGGTGCAGAGAACTGTTTATCCAGTCTGTTTCCTTCAGGTTCCGGCAGTGTCTCAGGCGCAGGGGTCCTGCCGCTCCCGGGCCCTCCCCTACGGGAACCCAGAGGCCTTATACAGTTGCCTCTTGGGCCAGGGATGTGGGCAGGGGTGGGCAGTGTTGGTGGTCTCCTCCGCTCTGCAGCCTCAGGAGTGCCCACTTGATCAGGCGGTGAGGTCTCTCTCCCACGGGGTTTGGGAGCAGAGAGCTGCTGCGGTCCGGGATCCGCCGGTGTGGGACTTCCGGTAAAACCTATTTATGACCTTCTTAAAGTCCTCCATCATCATGATAAAATGTGGTTTTAAATCTAGGTCTTGTTTTTCTGGAGTGTTTAAATATTCAGCATTTGCTTTAGTGGGAGAACTGGGCTCTGATGATGCCAAGTAGTCTTGGTTTCTGTTGCTTGGGCTCCTGTGCTTGCCTCTCGCCATTAGGTTGTCTCTGGTGTTAGCCGTTCTTGCTGTTTCTAATGGTGGCTTGACCTTCCTGTGGGCCTGTGTGTCAGCACTCCTGTAGACTTGTTGTCCTGTTTTCTTTCAGCCAATTATTGGAACAGTGTTCTGCTCCCAGGCATGTAGTCACTCCTGGTGGCTGGCTTTCAGCTCTCCAAGAAGGCAGCAACCTAAACGGTTTTGTCCCTACTGCTCCTAGGTCCCTGTGTCCAGAGGCCACTGATGGCACTAGGCGTTTTCCTCTTGAGTCGGGAATGTGAGCAGAGAGTAGTCTCCTCTAGGTTCTCAGGGAGCCTCTGAGGGTCTAGCTCTCCCTCCCACGGGATTTGGGTTCAAGGAGCTGTTTGACCTGATCAGTTCAGATTGGGACACAGATCTGGACAGCAGGGCTCCTGCAGCTGACTGCTCCTATATTCCTGTGTCCAGAGGCACTATGCAGTTTTCTCTTGGGCCAGGGATGTAGGCAAATGTGAGTGGAAGTGGCAGTCTGTCCTGCCCTGCAGTCTCAGGATTACCCGAACTTCTGGATGATCAGCTCTCTCTCCTACGGGATTTGGGAGCACAGAGCTATGGGCCTAGATCAGAGAGACTATTGTTTTTGGTTTTGTTTTTTGGTTTTGGTTTTGGTTTTTTTAGGTTAGTTTCTAATGAGAGAGTCAAAATCAAAACCTACCAGTATATTTATTTTATATAATAAAAACCATATATTAGAATGATAAGAACATAAGAACTAATTTTAGTTCTTCTAAAACTAGAACAACTGATATCAGAATGGCAGTTGCTAGGAGATCAATAACAAAAGATCTACACAAAAAGAGTTATGGAGGCTAAACAAAACAAATTGATAGTGGTGATGGAAATCATCATCATTATTGAAATAGTGACAAGAAAACAAAGTATGGATCCATATAAAACAGAAGAAATATGTGCTCAAGATAGAGAAATGAAATCTATTCTTATTTACTTGTGAGTTCACTGTTTAATGTCAGGTTTTTCTGACATCTTTCTTTCTGGAATTCATAGGGAGTAAAAGATGCCAAGAACAAAACACGTTTAACAAATGACAGAAAGAAGCCATTGTGTGTACTTTGTATGTACTTTTATCTCCTTGTTCACAGCCAGAATCCTTAAGTCCAAAGTCAAGTAAAAACTCTTGCAGTGAAATGGAACATGGTCTCTTTGTGTTCCTACTGGACTCTACATGGTACCCCAATAATTATGGATATTTCTTGTCAATTAAAAGGGTTCCATCCCTTAAGAGGGCTCTCTTTCATAAAAAAAAGATTCCACATGTATTGAAGTCTATAAGCAAAGACCATGTTTTCTCTAGCCTTCACAATAACTCAGATACTTCATGATGATCTTTCTCTGAGCACTCAAATGGCAATGCCTATACAGAAATCATGCCCCCTTTCTAAATTCAGGGATCTAAAACCTCAGACTAATGGTGCTGCTAACAACCTCTTTCCACTAGAAACTTTCTTTAGAATTCCAATAACTTTTAAAACTAGAACATTCTACATTATTAAATACCTGACATCCTGAAACAGTTCCATATGGATGATCTTGTGGGCCAAAGCATGTTACATTATTCTTTGTTCATAGATGGTATGCTGAATGGATTTATTATTATGAGAGAATTTTAAAGACAGGTAAGGGTTTTATTTCTAAAGCACCTGGCTCATAAAACTGGGGAGATGCAAATGGATCAAATTCCACCATCTTACACACTTAATAAATAGGGAAAATAAGGAACATCCTGTGACTTGTGTGTTTTCACAATCTAGAAGTTATTGCTACACTTAACAGAAGAAAATGTCTAAGATGAACAATTAGATAGGCAAACACATAACTTGTGTGTTCACAGAAAAACCTGAAAAAAAGAATATTTTGTTGTTTAAATAATCTTTCAGACCTTTTAATTGTAAATTACAGGTCTGTAACTATTGCACTGCATTTGGTGTAAGATAGCATACAATTCATTCCCACCCATTATTATTCTGAATCTGGATTCTTTCCATGATTCAGGCCTGCTAAAAGGTCAACCTCATACATGACATCGGAGGTAGATCTCTTTCTCAGTAAAGCCCATAAAGCTCAGAAATGGGAAGGAGTTGTGATAGTTCAATATAGAAATTTCAGCAGAGGACTCTGTATACAAACATATTTTGCTTAGAGTTAGATGTTAATGCTTCACATCACCGGGGTTTTCCCTTGCTAGGAGCAGCTCTGGATCTACTGCGTTGTTCATTGTTCAATCACTGGTGCACATCTCAGTATCAATAGCTCCTCATAGCTCTTCTATGGGAAGAACATAGTCCTCAGCTCTCCCAAAGGCACCATACCTAACCTAGTCCTTCTCTCCAGGTTTACCATATCCCTCTCAAAACAGAGAATCATCCTGAGTACCCCACATTTTATTCTATTAATACCTGCATGTACCTGACATGATCTTTAACATGTACATGTTAGGGCTAAAAAAAGACCAAAAGTGAAAGTTGTGATTTCTCTATAAGGGAGACTTTATCTGTTTTTGTCTGAGGTGAGTTGAAAAAGAAAGAGGCCATGGTCTCAGTGACGAATCTATATTGACTCATACTGCCCTTGTTGTGGCAAAAGGCCTGTGTCTTTTATAAAACATATTTCAACAAGTGTTCACTGTTCTTAGTTTTAGGAAATGAAAATTAAAACAGCACTTCAATTTCATCTCACTCTAGTCAGAACAGTGAAAATCAACAGAACAACTAACAATAAATTCTGACAATATTCTGGAAATAAAACCCTTCATCCATTGGTGGAAATGCAAACTGGTACAGCCACTCTGAAAATCAGTAAGGAGAATCCTCAGAAAACCATAGAACCCAGCTATATCATTCTTGGACATATGCACAAGGGACTCATTACTTCATAAATATTTGCCCAGCCATATCCATAACTACCCTATTAACAATAGCCAGAAATGTCCTTCAATGTATCAATGAATAAAGAAATGTGGTATATATACACAATGAAATTTTGTTCAATTGAATAAAAGTGGAAGCATGAAATTTGCAGGTAATGGATAAACCTCAAAAAGATTATATTGAGAGAGATGACCCAGAGCTTTCTCGTAGAGAAATACTGCAAGTTCTCCATGATTTGTACTTCCTACTTTCAAACATGCAGATATAAATGTTGTTATGACCCCTCATCAAATCAGCTTCTCTTTACAGGAAATGAAGACAATCGCAGGAAACCACCAATGAACACAATGCAGAGATCAACTTAATAGCCCCAATGGATACATATGCATCATTCCTGCATCTATGGCTCAGGAAAATTTGAAAGATGTAGCAAAATATTATAGGAGTTAGAGTTAAAGGAAATGTGCTGTGAAACAGACTCCCCTAGAAGTGGGAGCATAATCAAGACAACAATAGCAATATCAATGGACATATTAAGAGGAAAAGGAGAAAATTCTATGAGGACTCCCATCTAGACATGAAACAGCAGGCAACTAATGACTTACCTTTCCAGGGTTGAGCCCTCTGATGAGTTATCCATAACACAGTGGCCAGCCCTATACCTTATACCATACATGCACAAACAAGAAAAACAGACTTGACAGGTTTCTTAAGTATATATCTGAGTACATGTGCATACACAAATGTGTAACATCAATACTTAAAGAAAAAGAGGCTATCAATTTGAGAATATGCAAAATGGGAGGGGTTAAAGGGAAGGGACATAGGAGTTGGGAGAAAGAAAAGAGGGAAAGTGATGCAATTCTATTTTTAGCTGAAATGCACAGAGAAGGGCAAAACAGAACCTGTAGGGACCACATTCAGTGTAAGGGAATGTCAGGGTGGGGAGGCAAGAAGGGGTAGGTGGATGGGTGAGGGAACACCCTCATAGAAGAAGGGTGAGGGTTTAGGATGAAGGGTTTATGGACAGGAAGCTAGGAAAGAGTATAACATTTGAAATACAAATAAAATAATATCCAATAAAAATGGAACAGAGACTGAAGGAAGGCCCAACCAGGGACTGCGCCCCCTGGGGATGTCGTATCTGCAGACATCAAACCCAACACTGTTGCCTTGGTCAAAAGGCACTTGCTGACAGGAATATGGTATGGCAGATCCTTGGTAGTTCCAACAGCAACTGACCAATGCAGATGTGGATGCTTGGAGCCAACCATCAGACTGAGCTCAGGGAACATGGTGGTGGATATGGAGGAAGTACTAGAGGAGTGGAGGGAGCTTGCACCCCTACTGGAAGAAGAACATGAACTGGCCTGACCACCTGTTTGTCCCAGAGACTAGACCACCAACCAAAAAGTATACTTGGAGGGATCCATGGTACCAGATACATATGTAGCAGATGATGGCCTTGCCTGACAGCACTGGGAGGGGAGGCCTTTGGTCAAGGGGAGATTTGATGCTCCAGTGTACGGAGTGGTGGGGCAGGAGAAGGTGGATGAGTAGGGGAGCACCCTCATACAGACAAAAGAGAGGGAAGAGGGTAGATATGGAAATGAGGGTTGGTGAGGGGGGTAACACTGAGAAGTGGGATATCATTTGCAATGTAAACAAATGGAATGATTAATTAAAATGAAAATAAAAAGGTTTCTAAAAGCTTCATGGGAAAAGAGCCAAGTAATATATAAAGTCAGACCTATCAGAATAACACCAGACTTCTCAACAGAGACACTAAAAGCCAGAAAAGCCTGGTCAGAGGTCATGCAGACTCTAAGAGAACACAAATGCCAGTAAAGCAAAACTCTCAATCAACATAGGTGAAGAAACCAAAATTATCCAGGAAAAAAAACCAATTAAAACAGTATCTATCTAACCCTATGGATAATTCTAGTGGGAAATCTCCAACACAAGGAGGGTAGCTACACCAAAGAAAGGACAAGATATCAAGCATCGCACAACAAAGTCAAAAAGAGAGAATCACATGCACCTACAGAATCCACCTAAAAACAAACATAACAGGAACTAACAATCACTAGTCTTTAATATCTCTCAATATTAGTGGACTCAACTCACCTATACAAAGACATTAGCAAACAGAATGGATATGCAAAGACGATATAGCACTTTGCTGCACACAAGAAACATACCTCAACAACAAAACAGAATCTACCTCTGAGTAAAGGCCAGAAAAAGGTTTTTGAAGCAAAGAATCCCAAGAAATAAGCTAAAGTTTCCATCCTAATATCCAAAAAAAATTCTTTCAACCAAAACTCATCAAGCAAGATGAGAAAGGGCATTTCATAATCATCAATGGAAAAATTCACAGAGAAATTTTCAATTCTGAAAACTATGTCCTGAATGCAAGGGAAGCCACATTCATAAAAGAAACTTTACTAGAGCTTAAAACACACATTGAATCCTACACAAAAATACTGGGAGAATTCAAAGACCTACTCCCACTAATGGACAGATCATGGGAACAGAAATTAAACAAAGACACACTGAAATAACAGAAGTTATAAACCAAATGGATTTAACAGAAATCTACAGAACATTTCACCTTAAAACAAAAGAATATACCTACTTCTCAGCACCTCATGATACCTTCTCTAAAACTGACCATATAATTGATCACAGAACAAGCCTCAATTGACACAAGAAGATTGAAATAATCCCACGCATCCTATCAGATCAACATGAATTCAAAGTGGTCTTCAATAACAACAAAAACTTCTGACAAGTGTATTTTAAAACAACAACAAAAGAACCAGAAAACCCACATGCCCATGGAAACTGAAAAACTCTTCTCAATGATAACTTTGTCAGAGAAGAAATTAAGAAAGAAATTAAGTCTTCCTGAAATTCAATGAAAATGATGAAACAACATATGCACATTGGGACACAATGAAAGCAATGCCAAAAGGAAAATTCCTAGCACTAAGTGCCTGGTATAAAAATTGGAGAAATACTACACTAGCAAACTAATGGCACACCTGAGAGCTCTAGAACAAAACAAAGAAAACACACCCAAGAGAAGTAGAAAGCAGGAAATAACCAAACTCAGGGAATCAATAAAACCAGTAGCTAGTCCTTTGAGAAAATCAATAAGATAGATAAACACAGGAGGCAAATACCATTGGGGATACAGCTGGAGTCTCAGAAATGCAGACAATCCTAAGAACTTAAGGGAGAACACCACTTATGCTCACATTCCTGGACCAAGAGAAACCCTCTGTGGATAGAACCCTATGGACACAGGAAACTAGGAGTAGTCAGAGGCATGATCCTTCCTGCCAAGGCTGGACCAACTAGTATAGGAGAATGTCAGGGCAAGGAAGCAGAAAGGGATGGATAGATGGGTGTGGAAACACACTCATAGAAGAAGGAGGAGAAAGAATGGGATATGGGGGCTTATGGACGGGAAACCGATAAACAGGATAACATTTGAAATGTAAATGAAAAAAGATCCAATAAAAAATGAAATGAAATAAAATAAAATATTTCACTCTTAAAAAAAAACGGTGCTAAGAGGGAAACATATAGAACTGAGTGCCTCAAAATTAGTCAGAATGGCTAAGATAGAAAATTCAGGTGACAGCAGATGCTTGTGAGGATGTGGAGAAAGAGAAACACTATTCCATTTTTGGTGGGATTGCAAACTGGTACAACCACTCTGGAAATCAGTCTGGAGGTTCCTCAGAAAATTGGACATAGCACTATCAGAGAACTGAGCTATACCTCTCCTGGGCATATACCCAAAAGATGTTCCAACATACAACAAAGACACATCTCCACTATGTTCATAGCAGCCTTATTTATAATAGCCAGAAGCTAGAAAGAACCCAGATGCCCTTCAACAGAGGAATGGATTGAAAAAATGTGGTACATCTACACAATGGAGTACTACTCAGCTATCAAAAACAATGACTTTATGAATAGGCAAATGGAATGAACTAGAAAATATCATCCTACATGAGGTAAACCAATCACAGAAAAACACAATTGGTAAGCACTCATTTATAAATGGATATTAGCCAAAAAGCTCCAATTACCCAAGATGCAATCAACAGACCACATGAAGCTCAAGAAGTAGGAAGACCAAAATGAGGATGCTCCCCCTCCTTCTTAAAAGGGGAAAAAATATCCATAGGACGGGGTATGGAAGCAAAGTTTAGAGCAGCAACAGAAGGAACAGCCATTCAGAGACTCCCCCACATATGGCATGCATATATATATATATATATATATATATATATATATATATATATATATATAAAAACTAGATAAGATTGAGGAAGCTAAAAAATGCATGCTGAAAGGGACTGGATATAGATGTCTCCTGAGACACATCCAGAGCATATCCAATACAGAGGTCAATGCTAGCAGCAAACCACTGACCTGAGAACAGGACCCCCTTTGCAGGGATTTAGAGGATGGATTGAAAGAGCTGAAGGAGCTTGCAACCCCATAAGAACAACAATGTCAACCAACCAGAGCTTCCAGGGACTGCTGAAAACTACACATGGACTGACCTGGGGCTCCAACTGCATATGTAGCAGAGAATAGCCTTGTTGGACCACCAGTGCAGTGGAATGTGGGGGGGGTGAGGGAGATAGATGGGGGGAAACACCTGTATAGGGGAGGGGAAAGAATGGGGGCTTAGGAAACCAGGAAAGGAAATAACAATTGAAATGTAAGTAAAGAAATACATCTAATAAAAATATAAAGAAAGAAAGAAAGAAACTAGAAGAACATATACTAGCAACTTGACAGCACACATAAAAGCTCTAGGGAAAAAAGAAGCAAAAACATTTAAGTGAAATAGACAGCAGGATATAATCAAACTCAGGACTGAACTCAATCAAGGAGAAATAAAAAGAACTATACAAAATCAACAAAACCAGGAGCTAGTTCTTTGAGATGATGAACAAGATAGATAAACACTTAGCCAGACTAACCAGAGGGCACAGAGAGATTATCCAAATTAATAATATCAGAAATAGAAAGGGAGACATAGCAACAGAATCTGAGGAAATTCAAACATAATGAGATCCTACTACAAAAGCCTACATTCAACAAAACTAGAAACTCTGGATGAAATGGACAATTTTCTAGACAGATAAAATCAGGATCAGATAAACCATCTGAACAGTCCCATAACTCCTAAAGAAATACAAGCAGGTATTAAAAGACTCCCAACCAAAAAACAAAACAAAACAAAACAAAACAAAACAAAAAAGCTCAGGACAGGATGGGTTTAGTGCAGAATACTATCAGACCTTAATAGAAGACCTAAAACCAATACTGTCAAAACCAACCACAAAATAGAAACAGAAGGAACACAACCCAATTTCTTCTATGGAGCCACAATTGTGCTTATGCCTAAATTACACAAAGACCTAACAAAGAAAGAAAACTTCAAACCAATTTCCCTTATAAATATTACTTCAAAAATACTCAATAAAATTCTTGCAAACTGAATCCAAGAACACATCAAAATGATCACCGATCATGATCAAGTAAATTTCATCCCAGGGATGATGGAATGGTTCAATATACAAAAATCTGTCAACATAATCCACTCTATAAACAATCTCTAAGAAAAAAAACCACATGATCATCTCATTAGATGCTGAGAAAGCATTTGACAAAATTCAACACACCTTCATACATAAGTCTTGGAAAGATAGGGTATTCAAGGCCCATACATAAACATAGTAAAAGCAATATACAGCACACCAGTAGCCAACATCAAACTAAATAGAGAGAAATTTAAAGCAATCCCACTAAAATCAGAGACTAGACAAGGCTGCCCACTCTCTCCCTATTTATTCAATATAGTACTTGGAGTCCTAGCCAGAGCAATCAGACAACAAAAGGAAGTCAAAGGGATACAAATTGGAAAGAAAAAAGTCAAAATATCACTAATTGCAGATAATATGATAGTATACTTAAATAACCCCAAAAGTTCAACCAGAGAATTATTAAGCCTGATAAACAACTTCAGCAATGTGGCTGGGTATAAAATTAACTCAAACAAATCAATAGCCTTTCTCTACTCAAAGGACAAACAGGCTGAGAAAGAAATTAGGGAAATGACACTATTGACAGTAGTCCCAAATGACAAAATACCTCCATGGGACTCTAACCAAGTAAGTGAAAGGTCTGTATGACAAGAACTTCAAGTCTCTGAAGAAAGAAATTGAAGGACATCTCAGAAGATGGAAACACCTCCCATGTTCATGGATTGGTAGGATTAATATAGTAAAAATGGTCATTTTACCAAAGCAATTTACAGATTCAATGCAATCCCCATCAAATTCCATAGACTTAGAGAGTAATTTGCAAATTCATTTAGAATAACAAAAAATCCGGGAGAGTAAAAACTATCCTCAACAATAAAAGAACTTCTGGAGAAATCACCATCTCTGACCTCAAGTTGTACTATACAGAGCAATAGTGAAGAAAACTGTATGATATTGGGACAGAACCAGGCAGATAGATAAATTGAATAGAATTGAAGACACATAAATGAACCCACACACCTATGGTCACTTGATCTTTGACAAAGGAGCTAAAACCATCCAGTGGAAAAAATATAGCATTTTCAACAGATAGTGCTGATTAAACTGGAGGTCAGTATGTAGAAGAATGCAAAGCAATCCATTCTTATTGTCCTGTACAAAGCTTAAGTCCAAAGTGGATCAAGGACCTCCACATCAAACCAGGATATACTCAAATCTATAGAAAAAGGTAGGGAAGAGCCTCCAACACATGGGCACTGGAGATGATTTCCTGAATAGAACACCAATGGCTTATGCTCTAAGTTCAAGAATGAACAAATGAGATCTCATGAAATTTAAAAGCTTCTATAAAGCGAAAGACGCTGTGATTAGGACAAAACAGCAAACACCAGACTGGGAAAGTTCTTTACCAATCCTATATCCAATAGAGGGCTAATATCCAACATATACAAAGAACTCAAGAAGTTAGACTCCAGAGAGCGAAATAATTCTATTAAAAATGGGGTACAGAGTTAAACAGTCTCTCTCTCTCTCTCTCTCTCTCTCTCTCTCTCTCTCTCTCTCTCTCTCTCACTCTCTCTCTCTCTCTCTCACACACACACACACACACACACACACACACACACACACACACACAGTTTACACTCACTGATAAGTAGATATTAGCCCAAAAGCTTGTGTCACCCAAGATACAACCCAGTGACCACATGAAGCTCAAGAAGAAGTATGACCAAAGTGTGGATGCTTCAGTCCTTCTTAGAAGGGGGAATAAAAGTATTCATAGGAGGGGATATGGAGATAAAGTTTGGAGCAGAGACTGAAGGAATGGCCTTTCAGAGCCTGCCCAACCTGGGCAATGCAGCCAATATACATACAGCCATCAAACTCAGATAGTATTGAGGATGCCAAGAAGTGCAGTCTTCCAAGTACAGTTCAAAAACTGCAGCATCTTTCCCGGGTATGGGACAAATTTTATGTCTCATCTGCTCTAAAACCACCCTGCCAAGATGACTCAGTCATATGCTCTGTCCAGAGAGCTAGAGTCTGGAAATAAATAAACTGTGGGTCAACAGTGATGGTGGTCTTTCTTCCAGGCTTCTGACACAGCCCTCAGATACTGACACATGAATAGAATTGACCACTTGGAATGCCATAGAAAAATGAACAGTAGGTGACTTCTTAAGGGAAGTCTTTCTCAATGCTGTACACATTTTCATGATAAAATCATCCAAAAATTCTCTAAAAGATTGATGAGAGATAGAATATAGTGCAGTGATAAAATGCCTGCCCCAGCACCAAATACATACATAAACCTGGCAGAGATGTCAGGCAATAGTCTTGTCATGATAACTCCAAGGCTGATGGCCCTTGCAGTGACTAATAAATTTTATTTTAAGATGAATAAATAGGACAGGCAAGATGAGTCCATACAGAAAGGTATTTGTGGCCAGGTCCAATCATCTGAGCTCAATACCTGAGGCTCAGACCTTAGAAGGAAAGAACTGACTCAATTGTTCTCTGACCCATACTTGTACTTTGCAGAATACACATATACGGGAAGGAAGGAAGGAAGGAAGGAAGGAAGGAAGGAAGGAAGGAAGGAAGGAAGGAAGGAAGGAAGGGAGGGAGGGAGGGAGGGAGGGAGGAGAGGGAGGGTAGGACTGAGGGAGGGAGGGACGGAGGGAAGAAGGAAGAAGGGCAGTATATTTAAGGTCAAAATATCTAATTGCCATAAGGTTCATTTGATCCCATTGAAATCTTTGCTTCTGTTTTAAAATCTACTGAATAAAAAATCTACTGGAAAAAGGAGGCAGAAATTAGCCATACATGGAAATGAACTAAACCACTAAGTTACAAAGAAAACATAATTTGATCTATGTTGACTGAATAATTACTTAATTTCTGTTTTTTATGTTATGTTGATGGAATTTATAAATAATGCCTCTTCTAAAAATTGTGTATGCTGTTCTCATGTTAATAGTTACAAGCTTTGTGAGCTTGCCTGAGGCAAGACCAGTAAACCTCATCTTATATAAATATCCCTGGTCCTCACAGTCTCTGGGAAAGTCCATTTGCTCACCATTTGCTAAGTCTAAAGGCAAACTGAGCACCATGCAGCTGAGCACGTGTATTCTGACAATTCGGGTTGATTGTTCTTATGAAGGGGAGCATTATTTGTGATTAACCCAGCCATAGCTCCTGGTAAGTTTGCCCCTTTCAACAGGTAGTAAGTTTCAGTGCCATGAAGTTGGGGTCAGGAAAAGACTATTATTCAAAAATATTCTCCCAACCTCTTTTATTAGCTCTCAAAACAACAAAACTCCAGATAAATTTAACTCGCTTTTTCTTGCTTAGGAAGTTTGATTAGGCACAGGGTCCGGAAACAACCAAAAAGGACATTAGAAAAAAGTTCAGGAGATGGGCAGACATGCCTGGGAAGCCAGAGGAGACAACTCTATGCCCACATTTCTGACTCTAGAGGAAAAACACCTAGTGCCATCTGGGACCTCCGTGCACAGGGACCCAGGAGAAGGTGGGGCAGGTCCTTCAGGTTGCTGCCCACACGGAGAGCTGAAACCCAGCAATGGGGAGTGACTTCAGGCCTGAGAACAGAGGTAAGACCAACTTTTCTGCTCCAAGTGACCTGCCTGGTGGACTCAGGACAGACACCCACAGGGACAGCTGAAGACCAGTAGACAGAAAAGACTACACACCAGAAAACAGAACACTCTGTTCCCATAACTGGCTGAAAGAAAACAGGAAAACAGGTCTACAACACTCCTGACACACAGGCCTATAGGACAGTCTAACCACTTTCAGAAATAGCAGAACAAGGTAACACCAGAGACAGCATGGTAGCACGAGGCAAGCACAGGAACCCAAGCAACAGAAAACAAGACTACATGGCATCATCGGAGCCCAATTCTCCCACCAAAGGAAAGACTGAATATCCAAACACACAAGAAAAGCAAGATCTAGATTTAAAATCACACTTGATCATGATGATGGAGGATTGAAGGAAGACATAAAGAACTCCCTTAGAGAAACGCAGGAAACACAACTAAACAAGGAGAAGCCTATAGAGAGGAAACACAAATATCCCTGAAAGAATTAGAGGAAAACACAATCAAACAGGTGAAGGAGTTAAAAATGGAAATAGAAATAATAAAGAAAGGACAAGGGGAAACAACCCTGGATATAGAAAACCAAAGGAAGAGACAAAGAGCAATAGATACAAGCATCACCTACTGAATACAAGAGATAGAAGAGAGAATCTCAGGAACAGAAGATTCCATAGAAAACATCGACTCAACTGTCAATGATAATGGAAAATGGAAAAAGCTACCGGCCCAAAACATACAAGAAATCCAGGACACCATGAGAAGTTCAAACCTAATGATAATAGGTATAGAAGAGAGTGAAGACTCCCAACTCAAAGGACCAGTAAATATCTTCAACAAAATCATAGAAGAAAACTTCCCTAACCTAAAGAAAAAGATGCCCATAAACATACAAGAAGCCTACAGAACTCCAAATAGATTGGACCAGAAAAGAAACTCCTCCCATCACATAATACTCACAACACCAAATGCACAAAACAAAGAAAAAATATTAAAAGCAGTAAGGGAAAAAGGTCAAGTAACATAAAAAGACAGACCTATCAGAATTATAACAGACATCTCACCAGAGACTATGAAGATCTCACAAAGGCAAAATTCCTCTGGGACCAGGCACTTCTGGTTTGTAGCTGGGGCCTGTACCTTGCTGATCCTGGCCCACAGCTCCCTGCTCCCAAACCCTGTGGGAGAGAGAGCTCACCACCCAGACAGGTGGGCACTCCTGAGACTGCAAGGCAGGAGAGACCGCCAGTACTGCCCATCCCTGCTCACATCCCTGGCCCAATAGGAAACCTTATGGGCCTCTGGGAACAGGAAGATAGGGGCACTCATCCCTGCGGTACAGACATCACCCGGATCTGAATGGACCTAGTCAAACAGCTCCCTGCACCCAAATCCCATGGGAGGGAGAATTAGACCTTCAGAGGGGCAGACACACCTGGGAAGCCAGAGAAGACTACTCTCTGCCCACATTTCTAGAGCTAGAGGAAAACACCTAGTGCCATCTGGGCCCCCTGTGCACAGGGTCCCGAGCGAAGGTAGGGCAGGCCCTTCTGGTTGCTGCCCTCACAGAGAGCTGAAATCTGGATCTGAGAAGTGACTCCAGGACTGAGAACAGAGGCAAGACCAACTTTTCTGCTCCAAGTGGCCTTCCTGGTGGACTCAGTACACACGCCCACAGGATCAACAGAAGACCAGTAGACAAGAACGACTACACACCTGAAAGTAGAACACTCTGTTCCCATAACTGGCTGAAAGAGAATAGGAAAACAGGTCTACAGCACTCCTGACACACAGGCCTAGAGGACGGTCTAACCACTTTCAGATATAGCAGAACAAGGTAACACCAGAGACAGTATGGTGGCACAAGGCAAACACAGGAACCCAATCAACAGAAAACAAGAATACATGGCATCATCAGAACCCAATTCTCCCATCAAAGCAAACACTGAATATCCAAACACACTAGAAAAGCAAGATCTAGATTTAAAATCACACGTGATCATGATGATGGAGGACTTCAAGACAGACATAAAGAACTCCTTTAGAAAAATGCAGGAAAACACAAATAAACAAGCAGAAGCCTATAGAGAAGTAATGCAAAAATCCCTGAAAGAATTCCAGGAAAACACAATCAAACAGGTGAAGGAATTAAAAATGGAAATAGAAGCAATAAAGAAAGCACAAAGGGAGACAACCCTGGATATAGAAAACCAAAGGAAGAGATAAGGAGACATAGATACAAGCATCACCAACAGAATACAAGAGATAGAAAAGAGAATCTCAGGAGGAGAAGATTCCATAGAAATCATCAACACAACTGTCAAAGATAATGTAAAATGGAAAAAGCTACTGGTCCAAAACATACAGGAAATCCAGGACTCAATGAGAACATCAAACCTAAGGAAAATAGGTATAAAGAGAGCGAAGACTGTCAACTCAAAGGACCAGTAAATATCTTCAACAAAATCATAGAAGAAAACTTCCATAACCTAGAGAAAGAGATGCCCATAAACATAAAAGAAGCCTATAGAACTCCACATAAATTAGACCAGAAATAAAACTCCTCCCATCACATAATAGCCAAAACACCAAATGCACAAAGAATATTAAAAGCACTAAGGGGAAAAGGTCAAGTAACATATAAAGGCAGGCCTATCAGAATTACACCAGACTTCTCACGAGAGACTATGAAAACCAGAAGATTCTAGACAAATGTCATACACAACCTAAGAAAACACAAATGCCAGACCAGTTTACGGTATCCAGCAAAGCTCTCAATTAAAATAGATGGAGAAACCAAGATATTTCATGACAAAACCAAATTTACACAATATCGCATAGCTCTGAGTGCTAGCAGAGCTGAAATCAACCAAGTAGAAACAAAAAGGACCATAGCAAGAAACAACAGAACCAAAAGTTGGTTCTTTGAGAAAATCAACAAGATAGATAAACCCTTAGCCAGACTAATGAGAGGACACAGAGAGTGTGTCCAAATTAACAAAATCAGAAATGAAAAGGGAGACATAACTACAGATTCAGAGGAAATTCAAAAAAAAATCATCAGACCCTACTACAAAGACCTATATTCAACAAAACTTGAAAATCTACAGGAAATGGACAACTTCCTAGACAGATACCAGGTAGTGAAGTTAAATCAGGAACAGATAAACCATTTAAACAACCCCATAACTCCTAACGAAATAGAAGCAGTCATTAAAGGCCTCCCAACCAAAGAGAGCCCAGGTCTAGATGGGTTCACTGCAGAATTCTATGAGACCTTCATAGAAAGCCTCATACCAATACTATCCAAACTATTCCACAAAATTGAAACAGATGGAGCACTACCGAATTCCTTCTATGAAGCCACAATTACTCTTATACCTAAACCACACAAAGACCCTACAAAGAAAGAGAAATTCAGACCATTTTCCCTTATGAATATCGATGGAAAAATACTCAATAAAATTCTGCCAAACCGAATCTAAGAGCACATCACAACAATCATCCACCATGATCAAGTAGACTTAATACCAGGCATACAGGGATGGTTTAATATACAGAAAACCATCAACATAATCCACTATATAAACAAACTGAAAGAACAAAACCACATGATCATTTCATTAGATGCTGAGAAAGCATTTGACAAAATTCATACCCCTTCATGATAAAAGTCCTGGAAAGAATAGGAATTCAAGGCCAGTACTTAAACATAGTAAGAGCCACATACAGCAATCCAGTAGCTAACATTAAACATTTGGAGAGAAACTTGAAGCAATCCCACTAAAATTATGGACTAGACTAGGCTGCCCACTCTCTCCATATTTATTCAATATACTTCTTGAAATTCTAGCGAGAGCACTCAGACAACAAAAGGAGATCAAAGGGATACATATTGGAAAAGAAGAAGTCAAAATATCACTATTTGCAGATGATATGATAGTATATTTAAGTGATCCCAATAGTTCCACCACAGAACTACTAAACCTGATAAACACCTTCATCACAGTGGCTGGGTATAAAACTAACTCAAATAAATCAGTAGCCTTCCTCCACACAAAAGAGAAACAAGCCGACAAAGAAATTAGGGAAACAACACCCTTCATAACAGTCCCAAATAATATAAAATAACTCGATGTAACTTTAACCAAGGAAGTAAAAGATCTGTATGATAAGAACTTCAAGCCTCTAAGAGAGAAATTGAAGAAAATCTCAGAAGATAGAAAGCTCCCCCATGCTCATGGTTTGGCAGGATTAATATAATAAAAATGGCCATTTTACCAAAAGTGATCTACAGATTCAATGCAATCCCCATCAAAATACCAATCCAATTCTTCAAAGATTTCGACAGAACAATTTTCAAATTCATCTGGAATAACAAAAAACCCAGGATAGCTAAAACTATCCTCAACAATAAAAGGACTTCAGGGGGAATCACTATCCCTGAACTCAAGCAGTATTACAGAGCAATAGTGATAAGAACTGCATGGTATTGGTACAGAGACAGACAGATAGACCAATGGAACAGAATTGAAGACCCAGAAATGAACCCACACACCTATGGACACTTGATTTTTGACAAAGGAGCCAAAACCACCCAATGGAAAAAAGATAGCATTTTCAGCAAATGGTGCTGGTTCAACTGGAGGGCAACATGTAGAAGAATGCAGATCGATCCATGCTTATCACCCTGTACAAAGCTTAAGTCCAAGTGGATCAAGGACCTCCACATCAAACCAGATACACTCAAACTAATAGAAGAAAAAGTGGGGAAGCATCTGGAACACATGGGCACTGGAGAAAATTTCCTGAACAAAACAGCAATGGCTTATGCTCTAAGATCAAGAAGCAACAAATGGGATCTCATAAAACTACGAACTTCTGTAAGACACAGGACACTTTTGGTAGGACAAAATGGCAACCAACAGATTGGGAAAAGATCTTTACCAATCCTACAACTGATAGAGGACTTACATCCAAAATATACAAAGAACTCAAGAAGTTAGACTGCAGGGAGATTAACAAATGGGGTTCAGAGCTAAACAAAGAATTCACAGCTGAGGGATGCTGAATGGCTGAGAAACACCTCAAGAAATGTTCAACATCTTTAGTCATAAGGGAAATGCAAATCAAAACAACCCTGAGATTCCACCTCACACCAGTCAGAACGGCTAAGATCAAAAACTCAGGTGACAGCAAATGCTGGCGAGGATGTGGAAAAAGAGGAACACTCATGGAAACAGAAACTAAACAGAGACATAAAGAAACTAACAGAAGATATGAACTAAATGGATTTAACTGCTGTTTATGAAACATTTAATTTTTGTGTTTACTTTCTTTTTTTTCTCCATCTTTATTAACTTGGGTATTTCTTTTTCTTTTTTTTTTTTTTCATCTTTATTAACTTGAGTATTTCTTATTTACATTTCGATTGTTCTTCCCTATCCCGGTTTCCTGGCAAACATCCTCCTAACCCCTCCCCCTCCCTTTCTATATGGGTGTTCCCCTCCCCCATTCTCCCCCCATTTCCGCCCTCCCCCAAACAATCACATTCACTGGGGGTTCAGTCTTGGCAGGACCAAGGGTTTCCCCTTCCACTGGTGCTCTTACTAGGCTATTCATTGCTACCAATGAGGTTGGAGCCCAGGATCAGTCCAAGTATAGTCTTTGGGTAGTGGCTTAGTCCCTGGAAGCTCTGGTTGGTTGGCATTGTTGTTCATATGGGGTCTCAAGCCCCTTCAAGCTGTTTCAGTCCTGTCTAAGATTCCTTCAACGGGGGTCCCATTCTCAGGTCAGTGGTTTGCTGCTGGCATTTGCCTCTGTATTTGCTGTATTCTGGCTGTGTCTCTCAGGAGAGATCTACATCCGGTTCCTGTCAGCCTGTACTTCTTTGCTTCATCCATCTTATCTAGTTTGGTGGCTGTATATGTATGGGCCACATGTGGGGCAGGCTCTCAATGGGTGGAAAGGGGAGTGGTTGGGGAGGGGAACATCCTTATAGAAGAAGGGGAGGGAGGTGGGATAGAGGGCTTATGCCTGGGAAACTGGGAAAGAGAATATCATTTGAAATGTAAATAAAGAATATCCAATAAAAATGCCTAGGATAATTAAAAAATTAAATTCGAGCACTCATGATACCTAGTGCTAACACAGGGAGTATAATTAGAATGGTCTCTGTAAACATCAACTTGTGCTTCTGTCCATCAGTTCTGCCTCACTTACTAAGTACATATGATATGATGCTGCTTTATGAAGCAGAGAGAAATCTGCCAAACTATCATTTTATGTGAGAACTTAGCATTCAACGACATTTATTCATTATGTCAAGTTGTGTGAAGTTCAAGGTTTTTGTTGGTGCAGTATTAAAATGTCATTTGTCCCAGATACTGTAAAGATATCTGTAACTTATAATCAGAAAGTCTGAAATATCATTTACTCATGATAATTTTTCCTGTTAGAGGTATGTATGGTTTTGATACTGCATGAATCACTAGAACAAAATGTCTCACATTACTTTCTTCTTTTAAGTATTGCTAGGACTATTGTGTACCGAAGTGTCAGTCTGTGTCTCAGGTCTTACAGTGGTCAATGGTCATATAAATATGCTTGTTCCTCATAAAATATTTTATTTTTCCATTAAAACACAAGCCTATGGAATGTCCAACAAGAAAAAGTTTAAGGAGTACAGTGCTTTAAACTAGACAACATCCATAAATATATGTCCCAGAGAGTGGGACATTGAAGGACACTAGAATTCCCCAGACCCTGAACTCTTGAGAAGTTGGGACAGAGTCAGTCAGCTTTGGTAAGGGAGAAATATCAACAGCATCATTACGTTGAGCCATTTGGTTTCACAAATTTTCAAATAAGTCTTTCCTGGAATAAATCATTGATATTTCATTTACCACAAAAAAATCTGCATCAGATGTCCTGAGAAATCACTCAGGTCAAAGAAAAATGGTTCCTGCTTTATGGACACCTACATCTCATGTAGAGAAGACATATATACTCATATGAACAAGGAACCTTTAAAGGGGACTTGTTTCAGCTGAAAAGGGGACAGGAAAGAGGAACAGACCAGCTAAGAACCTGGCAAAGAGACAATGTAACATATCACTGTCACTTGACTTTGGATTGGATGACTCTGGCAAAGAACACTGAGATATAAATACACACATAAAAGATGTCACATAAAGATGCATGTCTGTACTTAATGTACTGCACTAAATCAGTTTTGCCCTTGGCTTCTGTTCCATATCACTGATGGGAAGGAAATATCATAAATAATTCTGACATTAAATAAAGCATACATGGGTCATTAAGAATGGGGTTTACCATTGAAGGAATCAGAGAAAGAACTGGAAGAGCTTGAAGGGGCTCGAGACCCCATATGTACAACAATGCCAAGCAACCAGAGCTTCCAGGGACTAAGCCACTACCTAAAGACTATACATGGACTGACCCTGGACTCTGACCTCATAGGTAGCAATGAATATCCTAGTAAGAGCACCAGTGGAAGGGGAAGCCCTGGGTCCTGCTAAGACTGAACCCCCAGTGAACTAGACTGGTGGGGGGAGGGCGGCAATGGTGGGAGGGTTGGGAGGGGAACACCCATAAGGAAGGGGAGGGGGGAGGGGGATGTTTGCCCGGATACCGGGAAAGGGAATAACACTCAAAATGTATATAAGAAATACTCAAGTTAATAAAAAAAAAGAAAGAAAGAATTAATTATAAATAAGGTTTGCTTAAACAAAAACAGAGCCAATTGCTTATCTAATTTTAAATTAATATATTGTGTCCATACTGTGTCATAGCCTGCAATTTCACGTTGCTGCAATAAATTACCCTGACAAAAGCAAAAAAAAAAAAAAAAAAAAGAATGGGGTTTACACACCTAAAGAAATGTTCAACATCTTTAGTCATAAGGGAAATGCAAATCAAAACAACCCCGAGATTTCACCTCACACCAGTGAGAATGGCTAAGATCAAAAACTCAGGTAACAGCAGATGCTGGCGAGGATGTGGAGAAAGAAGGACACTCCTCCATTGTTGGTGGGATTGCAGAATGGTACAACCATTCTGGAAATCAGTCTGGAGGTTCCTCAGAAAATTGGACATTGAACTGCCTGAGGATCCAGCTATACCTCTCTTGGGCATATACCCAAAAGATGCCCCAACATATAAAAAAGACACATGAACCACTATGTTCATAGCAGACTTATTTATAATAGCCAGAAGCTGGAAAGAACCCAGATGCCCTTCAACAGAGGAATGGATACAGAAAATGTGGTACATCTACACAATGGAATATTACTCAGCTATCAAAAACAATAACTTTATGAAATTCGTAGGCAAATGGTTGGGATTGGAAAATATCATCCTGAGTGAGGTAAACCAATCACAGAAAAACACACATGGCATGCACTCATTGATAAGTGGCTATTAGCCCAAATGCTTGAATTACCCTAGATGCCTAGAACAAATGAAACTCAAGACGGATGATCAAAATGTGAATGCTTCACTCCTTCTTTAAAAGGGGAACAAGAATACCCTTGGCAGGGAAGAGAGAGGCAAAGATTAAAACAGACACAGAAGGAACACCCATTCAGAGCCTGCCCCGCATGTGGCCCATACAAATACAGCCATCCAATTAGACAAGATGGATGAAGCAAAGAAGTGCAGACCGACAGGAGCCGGATGTAGATCTCTCCTTAGAGGCACAGCCAGAATACAGCAAATACAGAGGCGAATGCCAGCAGCAAACCACTGAACTGAGAATAGGACCCCCGTTGAAGGAATCAGAAAGAACTGGAAGAGCTTGAAGGGGCTCGAAACCCCTTATGAACAACAGTGCCAAGCAACCAGAGCTTCCAGGGACTAAGCTACTACCTAAAGACTATACATGGACTGACCCTAGACTCTGACCTCATAGGTAGTAATGAATATCCTAGTAAGAGCACCAGTGGAAGGGGAAGCCCTGGGTCCTGCTAAGACTGAACCCCCAGTAAACTAGATTGTTGGGGGGAGGGCGGCAATGGGGGGAGGATGGGGAGGGGAACACCCATAAAGAAGGGGAGGGGGGGATTAGGGGGATATTTGCCCGGAAACCGGGAAAGGGAATAACACTCGAAACGTAAATAAGAAATACTCAAGTTAATTAAAAAAAAAAAAGAATGGGGTTTACATGTACAATTTTTATGCTAGAACCTATTTTGTTCTTCTTTTCATGGTGTCATTCAAGGAAAGTGAGTGCAGAGGTACAGATAAGACACATGGTAGATGCAAAACTCTCAATTAACATAGATGGAGAAACCAAGATATTCCGTGACAAAACCAAATTTACACAATATCTTTCTACAAATCCAGCACTACAAAGGATAATAAATGGTAAAGCCCAACATAAGGAGGCAAGCTATACCCTAAAAAAAGCAAGAAACTAATCGTCTTCGCAACAAAACAAAGAGAAGAAAAGCACACAAACATAACCTCATATCCAAATATGAATAGAACAGGAAGCAATAATCACTATTCCTTAATATCTCTCAACATCAATGGCCTCAACTCCCCAATAAAAAGACATAGATTAACAAAGTGTATACACAACGAGGACCCTGCATTCTGCTGCCTACAGGAAACACACCTCAGGACAAAGACAGACACTACCTCAGAGTGAAAGGCTGGAAAACAACTTTCCAAGCAAATGGTCGGAAGAAGCAAGCTGGAGTAGCCATTCTAATATCAAATAAAATCAATTTTCAACTAAAAGTCATCAAAAAATATAAAGAAGGACACGTCATATTCATCAAAGGAAAAATCCACCAAGATGAACTCTCAATCCTAAATATCTATGCCCCAAATACAAGGGCACCTACATACATAAAAGAAACCTTACTAAAGCTCAAAACACACATTGCACCTCACACAATAATAGTAGGAGATTTCAACACCCCACTCTCATCAATGGACAGATCATGGAAACAGAAATTAAACAGAGATGTAGACAGACTAAGAGAAGTCATGAGCCAAATGGACTTAACAGATATGTATAGAACATTCTATCCTAAAGCAAAAGGATATACCTTCTTCTCAGCACCTCATGGTACTTTCTCCAAAATTGACCACATAATTGGTCAAAAAACGGGCCTCAACAGGTACAGAAAGATAGAAATAATCCCATGCGTGCTATCAGACCACCACGGGCTAAAGCTGATCTTCAATAACAATAAGGGAAGAACGCCCACATATACGTGGAAATTGAACAATGCTCTACTCAATGATAACCTGGTCAAGGAAGAAATAAAGAAAGAAATTAAAGACTTTTAGAATTTAATGAAAATGAAGGTACAACATACCCAAACTTATGGGACACAATGAAAGCTGTGCTAAGAGGAAAACTCATAGCTCTGAGGGCCTGCAGAAAGAAACAGGAAAGAGCATATGTCAGTAGCTTGACAGCACACCTAAAAGCAAACAAAAGAAGCAAATACACCTAGGAGGAGTAGAAGGGAAGAAATAATGAAACTCAGTGCTGAAATCAACCAAGTAGAAACAAAGAGGACCATACAAAGAATCAACAGAACCAAAAGTTGGTTCTTTGAGAAAATCAACAAGATAGATAAACCCTTAGCCAGACTAACGAGAGGACACAGAGAGTGTGTCCAAATTAACAAAATCAGAAATGAAAAGGGAGACATAACTACACATAAGGCCTTATATCCAAGATATACAAAGAACTCAAGAAGTTAGACCGCAGGGAGACAAATAACCCTATTAAAAAATGGGGTTCAGAGCTAAACAAAGAATTCACAGCTGAGGAATGCCGAATGGCTGAGAAACACCTCAAGAAATGTTCAACATCTTTAGTCATAAGGGAAATGCAAATCAAAGCAACCCTGAGATTTCACCTCACACCAGTGAGAATGGCTAAGATCAAAAACTCAGGTAATAGCAGATGCTGGCGAGGATGTGGAGAAAGAGGAACACTCCTCCATTGTTGGTGGGATTGCAGAATGGTACAACCATTCTGGAAATCAGTCTGGAGGTTCCTCAGAAAATTGGACATTGAACTGCCTGAGGATCCAGCTATACCTCTCTTGGGCATATACCCAAAAGATGCCCCAACATATAAAAAAGACACATGATCCACTATGTTCATAGCAGACTTATTTATAATAGTCAGAAGCTGGAAAGAACCCAGATGCCCTTCAACAGAGGAATGGATACAGAAAATGTGGTACATCTACACAATGGAATATTACTCAGCTATCAAAAACAATGACTTTATGAAATTTGTAAGCAAATGGTGGGAACTGGAAAATATCATCCTGAGTGAGGTAACCCAATCACAGAAAAACACACATGGCATGCTCTCATTGATAAGTGGCTATTAGCCCAAATACTTGAATTACCCTAGATGAATGAAACTCAAGACGGATGATCAAAATGTGAATGCTTCACTCCTTCTTTAAAAGGGGAACAAGAATACCCTTGGCAGGGAATAGAGAGGCAAAGATTAAAACAGACACAGAAAGAACACCCATTCAGAGCCTGCCCTGCATGTGGCCCATACATATACAGCCACCCAATTAGACAAGATAGATGAAGCAAAGAAGTGCAGGCTGACAGGAGCCAGATATAGATCTCTCCTGAGAGACACAGCCAGAATACAGCAAATACAGAGGCGAATGCCAGCAGCAAACCACTGAACTGAGAACAGGACCCCCGTTGAAGGAATCAGAGAAAGAACTGGAAGAGCTTGAAGGGGCTCGAGACCCCGTATGTACAACAGTGCCAAGTAACCAGAGCTTCCAGGGACTAAGCCACTACCTAAAGACTATACATGGACTGACCGTGGACTCTGACCTCATAGGTAGCAATGAATATCCTAGTAAGAGCACCAGTGGAAGGGGAAGCCCTGGGTCCTGCTAAGACTGAACCCCCAGTGAACTAGATTGTTGGGGGGAGGGCGGCAATGGGGGGAGGATGGGGAGGGGAACACCCATAAAGAAGGGGAGGGGGATGGATTAAGGGGATGTTTGCCCGGAAACCGGGAAAGGGAATAACACTCGAAATGTAAATAAGAAATACTCAAGTTAATAAAAAATAAAAAAAAAGAACTAAAAAAAAAAAAGAAAGAAAGAAAGCGTGGAGGAACCCATGCCTCCAGAGGCATATGCAGCAAAGGATGGCCTGATCTGGCATCAGTGGGGATGGTTCTGGGTCCTATGAAGGTTTGATGCCACAGCATAGGGGTGAGGTAGGAGTGGGTGGGTGGGAAGACCCCCATAGATGCTGTGGCAGGGAGGGGAGGGTGGTGGGAAGTGGAGGGGAAACTGGGGATGGGGAAAATATTTGAAATGTAAAGAAATAAAATAACTTATAAAAAAAAGACACATAGTAGAAAACCCAGCTTATCTTAGTTATAGACAAAGTGGAGAAAATAGGAAAACAAAAAATAATGAGTACAACCAAAAGATAATTTTAATTGAGTCTAAAGAAATAGATTGGAGACGAGAGATGATGCCATGTTAAATTAACCACAAATCGTTACTTGCTGTGTGGATGACTTGTGACATTATTTCCATCATTCAACTCAAGCATAATTTGCCAAGAGCAAAGGTAATTTAGGAGATGACAGGAAGAAGACTGTGTACTCATGTTTTCAGCTGGCTGGTGTCCTTCAAGTCAGAGTCAAGCAAAAAACATCAAAATCAATAGATGTGACTGGCCATTGGTGCACATAGATTTCTGAAACAAATAATATAGAAAATAAAGCCACAGATTGAACTCAACATCATGAAACTGTGTGAAATCAATACCTAACTCTCATCAATGTCAGGCCATACAGAAATAATCAACTAAAATACACCAGTGTTTAGTGACCTCATATCTCAAATGGACCTAAGAAGAGGACTAAAGAATATTCTGTTCCAATGTAAGACAATAAAACTTTATTCTCAGAACCCCATGTACTTTCCTTTAAATAGCTTACATTTTACAAAATAAAGTAAGTCTTAACAAATACAAGGAAATTGGAATGACTTATTGGATTCTATTAATCACAATAGTATAAAATGAGAGTATAAAATGAGTATAAAAGTACAGAGAAAATTATAGAGCATACACCCACTCATGACAATTGAATGTTATCCTATTGAAAGATGGCTGGTCAGTGAAGAAACCAGGAGGAAATTTTTAAAGATTCATAAAATTTATTGTAACAAAATTACAGAATATTAGGATTTGTGAGATGCAGTGAAAGCCATTGTAAGAGAGGGAAGTCTATCACTATAAACGCCCACCTTAAAAAAAAATGAGGTCCCACTTGTCAATTCTTGATCTTAGAGCATGAGTCATTGGTGTTTTGTTCAGGAAATTTTCTCCAGTGCCCATGTGTTCAAGACTCTTCCTCACTTTTTCTTCTAGAATCGACAAATGGGGCCTAATAAAACTGCAAAGATTTGTAAAGCAAAAGACACTGTCATTAGGACAAAACAGCAACCAACAGATTGGTAAAAGATCTTTAGCAATACTACATATGATAGAGGGCTAATATACAAAATATACAAAAAAAAAAAAACTCAAGACGTTAGACTCCAGAGAGCCAAAGAACCCTATTAAGAAATGGGATACAGAGCTAAACAAAACATTCTCAGCTGAGGATTATCAAATAGCAAAAAAGTAACTAAAGAAATGTTCAACATACTTAGTCATCAGGGAAATGCAAATCAAAACAACCCTTAGATTCCACCACACACCAGTCAAAATGACTAAGATAAAAAGCTCAGGTAACAGCAGATGCTGACAAGGATGTGGAGAAAGAGGAACACTCCTCCATTGTTTGTGGGATTGCAAACTGGTACAACCACTCTGGAAATCAGTCTGGAGGTTCCTCAGAAAATTGGACATTGCATTACCTGAGGACTGTACCTCTCTTGGGCATACACCCAAAAGATGCTCCAAAATATAACAAAGACACATGCTCCACTATGTTCATAGCAGCTGAAAAGAACCCAGATGCCCTTCAACAGAGGAATGGATTGAAAAAAATGTGGTACATCTACACAATGGAGTACTATTCAGCTATCAAAAACAATGGCTTCATGGAATTCATAGGCAAATGAAATGAACTAAAAATATCATCATGAGAGAGGTTACTCAATCACAGAAAAACACACTTGGTATACACTCATTGATAAGTGGATTTGAGCCAAAAATCTCAAATTACCCAAGATGCAATCAACAGACCACAGGAAGCTCAAGAAGGAGGATGACGAAATGCAGATGCCCCCACTCCTCTTAAAAGGGGTAAAAAAATATCCATAGGAGGGGATATGGAACCAAAATTTAGAGCAGTGACTCAAGCAATGGCCATTCAGAGCCTGACCCACATGTGGCCCATATATATACAGTCACCAAAACTAGATTGATAAAGCTAGAAAACGCATGCTGAAAGGGACTGGATATAGATGTCTCCTGAGAGACACATCCAGAGCACGTCCAATACAGAGGTCAATGCTAGCACCAAACCACTGAACTGAGAATAGGTCCCCCTTGGGGAGAATTAGAGGAAGTATTGAAAGAGTTGAAGGAGCTTGCAACCTCATAAAAGCAACAATGTTAACCAACGAGACCTTGCAGGGACTAAAACACTACCAAAAGACTATGCATGGACTGACCCAGGCCTCCAACTGCATATATAGCAGAGAATAGCCTTGTTGGGGCACCAGGGGAATGGGAAGCACTTGGTCCTGCCAAGGATGGACCCCAGTGTAGGTGAATATGGGGGACTTGGGGGAGTAAGGGGGATATATAGGGTGAATACCCATAAAAAGGAAGTGGAGGAGAGGGAATGGGGACATATGGACAGAAAACCAGGAAGGGGGATAACGTTTGAAATATAGGTTAAGAAATATATCTAATTAAAAACTGGAAAAAAATTAGAGGACTGAATAGATAGCTTAGTAGTGAAGATAGAAAGCACACTACTGCCCTTCTGGTTGCTGCCCTCACGGAGAGTTGAAACGTAGCCCTAAGGAGCGACCTCAGGCTCAAGACCAGAGGTAAGATCAACTTTTCTGTTCCAACTGACCTGCCAGGTGGACTCAGGACACACGCCCACAGGAACAACTGAAAACCAGTGGACAGGAATGACTACATGCCTGAAAGCAGAACACTCTGTTCCCATAGCAGTCTGAAAGAAAACAGGAAAACAGGTCTACAGCACTACTGACACACAGGCCTATAGGACGATCAAGCCACTGTCAGAAATCGCAGAACAAGGAAACATCAGAGACAACCTGATGGCTAGAGTCAAGCGCAGGGACCCAAGCAAAAAAAACCAAGACTACATGGCATCAGTGGAGCCCAAATCTCCCACCAAAGCAAACACTGAATATCCAAACACACCAGAAAAGCAAGATCTAAATTTAAAATCACATTCGGTCATGATGATGGAGTACTTTAAGAAAGACATAAAGAACTCCCTTAGAGAAATGCAGGAAAACACAATTAAACAAGCAGAATCCCTTAAAGAGGAAACACAAAAACTCCTTAAAGGATTTCAGGAAACCACAATCAAACAGATGAAGGAATTAAAAATGGAAATAGAAACAATTAAAAAAAAGCACAAAGGGAGACAACCCTGGATATAGAAAACCAAAGGAAGAGATAAGGAGGCATAGATACAAGCATCACCAACAGAATGCAAGAGATAGAAGAGAAAATCTCAGGAAAAGAAGATTCCATAGAAATCATTGACTCAACTGTCAAAGATAATGGAAAATGGAAAAAGCTACTGGTCCAAAACATACAGGATATCCAGGACTCAATGAGAAGATCAAAGGATAATAGGTATAGAAGAGAGTGAAGAATCCCAACTCAAAGGACCAGTAAATATCTTCAAAAAAATCATAGAGGAAAACTTCCCTAACCTAGAGAAAGAGATGCCCATAAACATACAAGAAGCCTATAGAACTCCAAATAGATTGGATCAGAAAAGAAACTCCTCCTGTCACATAATAGTCCAAACATCAAACGCACAAACCAAAGAAAGAATATTAAAAGTAGAAAGGGAAAAAGGTCAAGTAACATAAAAGAATTATACCAGAATTCTTGCCAGAGACTATGAAAGCCAGAAGATCCTGGGCAGATGTCATACAAACCCTAAGAGAACACAAATGCCAGCCCAAGCTATTATATCCAGCAAAACTCTCAATTACCATAGATGGAGAAACCAAGCTAAACCAAATTTACACAATATCTTTCCACAAATCCAGCCCTACAAAGGATAATAGGTGGAAAAGTCAAACACAAGGAGGGAACTATAGCCTAGAAAAAGCAAGAAAGTAATCTTCTTAGAAAAAAACCAAAAGAGGCTACACAAAAACATAATTTCACCTCTAACTACAAAAATAACAAAAAACAACAATCATTATTCCTTAATATCTATTATGTTCAACATAATATGACATAGACTAACAGTTGGACACATAAAGAGGATGCAGCATTTTGCTGCACACAGGAAACACACCACAATGACAAAGACAGAAATTACCTCAGAGTAAGGGCTAGAAAAGAATTTTCCAAGCAAATGTTCTGAAGAAAGAAGCTGGAATAGACATTCTAATATCGAATAAAATTGACTTTTAACCAAAAGTTATCAGAAAAGATAAGGACACTTCATATTCATTAAAGGAAAAATCCACCAAGATGAACTCTCAATCCTAAATATCTATGCTCCAAATGCAAGAGTACCTACAGTCATAAAAGAAACCTCACTAAAGCTCACAGCAGACATTGCAACTCACATAATAGTAAGAGTTTTCAACACCCCACTCTTATCAATGGACAGATCATGGAAATAAAACCTAAACAGAGACATAGAGAAACTAACAGAAGTTATGAACCAAATGGACTTAACAGATTTTTACAGAACACTTCATCCTAAAACAAAATAACTTCTTCTCAGCACCTCACGGTACCTTCTCAAAAATTGACCATATAATCAGTCATAAAACAGGCCTCAACAGATACATGGAGATTGAAATAATCCCATGTGTCATATCAAATCACCAAGGACTAAGGCTGGTCTTCAATAACAACAAAAATGGCAGAAAGCCCACATACACATGGAAGTTGAGCAACACTCTACTCAACGATAACTTGGTCAAGGAAGAAATAAATAAAGAAATTAAAGACTTTTTAGGGGGTTGGGGATTTAGCTCAGTGGTAGAGCGCTTGCCTAGGAAGCACAAGGCCCTGGGTTCGGTCCCCAGCTCCGAAAAAAAGAACAAAAAAAAAAAAAGACTTTTTAGAATTTAATGAAAATGAAGGCACAACATACACAAATTTGTGGGACACAATGAAGGCAGTGATAACAGGAAAACTCATAGCTCTGAGTGCCTCAAAAAGAAACTGGAGAGAGCATACACTAGAAAGCGTAACCGCACACCTAAAAGTTCTAAAACAAAAAGAAGCAAATTCACACAAGAGGAGTAGGTGGTATGAACTAATCAAACTTGGGCTGAAATCAACCAAGTACAAACAAAAAGAACTGACAAAACCAGGAGCTGGTTCTTTCAGAGACTCAAAAAGATACATAAACACTTAGCTAGACTAACCAAATGGCACAAATTGTGCACCGAAATTAACAAAATCAAAAATGAACAGGAAGACAGCAACAGAAACTGAGGAATTCAAAAAATTGTCAGATCTTATTACAAAAGCCTATATTCAACAAAACTCGATAATCTGGATGAAATTAATAATTTTGTAGACAGACATCAGGTACCAAAGTTAAATCAGGAACCGATAAATGATCTAAACAACCCCATAACTCCTAAAGAAATACAAGCAGTTATTAAAAGTCTCCCAACCAAAAAGAGCCCAGAACTAGATGGACTTAGTGCAGAATTCCATCAGACCTTCATAGAAGACTTCATACCAATACTGTACAAACTATTCCACAAAATAGAAACAGACAGAGCACTGCCAAATTCTTTCTATGAAGCACAATTATGCATATACCTAAACCACACAAAGCCCAACAAAGAAAAAGAACCTCAGACCAATTTCCCTTATGAATATTGATGCAAAAATACTCAATAAAATTCTTGCAAATCGAATCCAAGAACAAATCAAATGATCATCCATCATAATCAAGTAAGCTTCATCCCAGGGATGCAGGGATGGTTCAATATACAGAAATCCATCATGGAATCCACTATATAAACAAACTCAAAGAAAAAACTCACATGATCATCTCATTAGATGCTGAGAAAGCATTTGACAAAATTCAACACCCTTTCATGATAAAAGTTTTGGAAAGATCAGAAATTCAAGGCCCATACCTAAACATAGTAAAAGCAATGTACAGCAAAACAGTAGCCAACATTAAACTAAATGGAGGGAAACTTGAAGCAATCCCACTAATATCAGGGACTAGAAAAGGCTGCCCACTCTCTCCCTACTTATTCAATACAGCATTTGAAGTCATAGCAAGAGCAATTAGTCAACAAAATGAGGTCAAAGGATACAAAGTGGAAAAGAAGAAGCCAAAATATCACTATTTGCAGATGATATGATAGTATATTTAAGTGACCACAAAAGTTCAACCAGAGAATTATTAAGCCTGATAAACAACTTCAGCAACGTGGCTGAGTATAAAATTAACTCAAACAAATCAGTAGTCTTCCTCTACACAAAGGATAAACAGGCTGAAAGAGAAAGTAGGAAAATGACACTCTTCACAATAGTCACAAATAACATAAAATACCCTGGTCTGACTATAACCAAGTAAGTGAAAGATCTGTATGAAAAGAACTTCAAGTCTCAGAAGGAAGAAACTGAAGATCTCAGAAAATGGAAAGACCTCCCATATTCATGGATTGGCAGGATTAATATAGTAAAAACGGCCATTTTGCCAAAAGCAATCTACAGAGTCAACACAATACCCATCAAAATTCCAACTCAATTCTCAATAGAGTTAGACAGAGCAATTTGCAAAGTCATTTGGAATAACAAAAAACCCAGGATAGCGAAAACTATACTCAACAATAAAAGAACTTCTGGGGGAATCACCATCTCTGACCTCAAGCAGCATTACAGAGCAATAGTGATAAAAAAACTATATGGTATTGGTACAGAAACAGGCAGGTAGATCAATGGAATTGAAGACCCAGAAATGAACCCATACACATATGGTCGACACTTGATCTTTCGCAAAGGTCCTAATACCATCCAGTGGGGAAAAGATAGCATTTTCAACAAATGGTGTGGGTTCAACTGGAGGTCAGCATGTAGAAGAATGCAAATCAATCCATTCTTATCACCCTGGATGAAGGTTAAGTCCAAGTGGGTCAAGGACCTCCACATCAAACCAAATACACTCAAACTGATAGAAGAAAAAGTGGGGAAGAGTCCCGAACACTTGGGCACTGTGGAAAATTTCCTGAACAGAACACCAATGGCTTATGCTCTAAGATCAATGATCAGCAAATGGGACCTCATAAAACTGCAAAGCATCTGTAAGGCAAAGGACACTGCAAAAAACAGCAACCAACAGATTGGGAAAAGATGTTTAGAATCCTACATCTGATAAAGGGGCTAATATTCAATATATAGAAGAAACTGGATAAGTTAAACTGCAGAGAGCCAAATAACACTATTTTAAAATGGGGTACAGAGATCTAGATAATATTGATGATGCTAAGAAGTGTGCTGACAGGAGCCAAATATAGATGTCTCCTGAGAAGCACAACCAGAGCATGTCAAATACAGAGGCAACTGCTAGCAGCAAACCATTGAACTGAGAACAGGATCCCCATGGGAGGAATTAGGGAAAGGACTGAAAGAGCTGAAGGGGCTTGCAACCCCATAAGAACAACAATACCAACCAATCAGAGCTTCCAGGGACTAAACCACTACCGAAAGACTATACCTGGACTGAACCTGGGCTCCAACTGCACATGTAGCAGAGAATAGCCTTGTTGGGGCACTAGTGGAACCTTGGTCCTGCCAAGGTTGGACCCTCAGTGCAGGGGAATGTCAGGGGGGCCAGTAAGGCATGCGGATTGGTGGAACACCCATATGGGGGAGGGGGAGAGGATGGGGGGGGCTTATTGACAGGAAAACATGAAAGGCAATAATATTTGAACTGTAAATAAAGAAATATATCTAATAAAAAACCCTGAATAAAGAGGATGAAGAAGACACTGAACAGTGGACAGATGCCTCATGCTCATGGAACAGTAGGATTAATATATTAATATATATTGAGAGTTTGTATTGCCAGAGTGAGCTATTAACTCAATGAAGTATCCATAAAAATAGCAATGACTTATTGAAGCAAATGGAGAAATATCCTAAACTTTACAATCCCATTTAATTCTGTCGTTCTGGAAACCAGACAAAGGGAAAGACACACACAGGCAAGAACTCTATGACTGAGTTGCAGCTCCGGCCCTTCACTTTCCTATGCAGAGTCTTTATGTGTAGCGCGGGTTAGCCTTGTGCCTGTACCTTACATGTGCTGGTTCATAGATGAGGCTACCATGCCCAGCTCTGTTAGAAAAGGATGCAGGCTTTTTCTTGTTTGTTTATTTTTTATTTTCAGTGCTGGAGATTGAACCTACAGCCTTAGAAATGATAGGTAAGAACTCCTTGGCCATGTTTCCCAGACTCTATTACTCTGTTGGGTCAGTTGGATGCCTAGTTTTGAATTCTGGAGTATTGTCTGAACATTTCAAAATCAGAATGCATTCATCCATTAAGGAATAAGGAGGAATTGATTCAAAGGAGTCTTGACAGATTCTTGACAGGAAATTGATGATGATGTTGTCCACTTTATAACACTCGGGTAAGGAATAAATGCGTAAACCCAACCAGAGAAAAACTAGAGCACCTGGCAGTAAATCCTAATGGTTTAAGCCAGCATATGTGACTAAAAGGAAAAACAAAATAAGTCATGTGAAATTAATCACCTCTTTCTCAGAGGAGGTGGTCAAACTCAATCTTATCTGTCAACAAGGAGTGTTTATTTATTCTAAATGTTCAGAAAATGTGCTTCAATTTAGCTCTGGTTTTGATGGCTTTTCTCTGCCTAGAGCTAAGTTAGTTACCCTTCATCACTTTGATTTTCTTGGTTATGATGAAGTGACTATAATGGTGGTAGAATTTTTAATTGACTATTGGAAATACATGTGACTGGTAGATTGGGACAGATATTAATCAGCCCTAAGATCCCTAAAATGGCCCTCCATACATTAGAAGGTGCTGAAAACACGTATGTTGAGGGCAAATCCCAGGCATTCTTTTGCCCTTGCTTTTTCAAACTGGTTAACATATATGTGATCCATGGGAATTTTGTGAAGAAGAATCACCACAAGTTGTTAGTGTCTACACAAATTGATAAGAAATGTGTGTGTGTGTGTGTGTGTGTGTGTGTGTGTGTGTGTGTAGTTTTCAACTCCATCACCCTTTATAATCATTCTTACTATAAATTACCAAAGCCAGAGCTATGCCCATCCTCAAATACACATTTACCATTTACAACCTTTTATGAATGTCAACTGATACTGATTGTGTTCCTCTGTAGTTTGTGCTCCCATTCCTTTGTATACATGCTTAGAAGTGGGATCTTACCACCATAATTCATTGCTTTTCATATCTGCCAGGTTTACCTGACAGAAGTAATTTATATAAATGAATTATTTAGCCTATGTCAAAGTTCCTAGTGAACTTTTAAGTTCATCATGATGAGAGGGAATTAGGCAGACCAAGCCGTAATATCACAGCAGAACAGCAAGAAGACAAGTAGCAATGCTGACTCTCTATTTTTCTCTTCTGTTATGCCCAGGACCTCAGTTTGAAGGAAGTTGCTGCTGACACTTAAGGCGAGTCTTCTTCAACTTGTTCTAATCACTCATTTAATGGTTGGATTGTTCATTGTCCTTGTAAAGACAGAAACTCAACAAGAGACAAGACCTGACGTAACTTGTCGATACAACAGAATGTATAGGGCACAGGTCATGAAAGCCAGTTATCATGTATTCAACTTTTCTTGACAGATAGACAGTACGTAGGTGGGTGAGAACTTTGCCTGCACATCACAGCTTTTTCTAAATTATTTCATGTTAGATCACATGATAGATGTTTTGCCTACTATTTCAACAGTGATGTTGGTACTGTGGTTCCTAGGGCTCACCGCTCTGCCCTTCCTTCAAGTGATCATTCTTGTTCTTCAGGGAGTGGTTCCATGAATTTCAGGTTACTTTTGCACTTTCTGTGATTATTATCTACATTTTCTGTCTCACTTCACAGCCACGGGTAGATTCCGAAAACAAAAGAACATGTCCTTTACACTAAAAGTGATGGAAGCAACCTCACTTATGTGTGACCAGGTACGATCAAGCATTTAAGGATGAAAGTTGTCCCATGTAAAGATCCATATGAATCCACTAAGCCTAACAACCTGAGTTTAATCCCTGAAACCTATATAGTTGAAGAAGATAATTGACTTGTAGAAGTCATCCTGTGGCCTCCACAATGTCCTATGGTACACATGCAAACACTCTAAATAAATAAACATAACTGAAAAACAAAAAAGGAAAGAGTAAGATTCATATGGTCACATTTGGGAAAGGGAACTCAGAGTCTATATCTAGTACATAGACAGAGGCTCAAGTGGAGGGACTGGGTTATGAACCCACAATCAAAACTCCTGACCCATAATTGTTCCTGTCTAAAAGAATTGCAGGGATAAAAATGCAGATGAGACTGAAGGAAAGGCAATACAATGACCAGCCCAACTACGCATCTATCTCACGGGAGGACACCAAGGTCTGACGTTACTATGCTATGATATGCCTTCAGACAGGAGCCTAGCATAGCTGTCCTCTGAGAGCCCCTACCAGCAGCTGACTGACACAGAAACAGATACTTAGACCCAACCGTTTCACTGAAGTCAGGGATCCCTATAGTTGAATTAGGGGAGAGTGACCCCATAGGAAGACCAACAGTCTCAACTAAACCAGACCCCAGGGAGCTCCCAGAGACTAAACCACTGAACAGTAGCATCCACAGGCTGGTCTGATGAAGCCCCTGGCACATATGTGCAGAGGTCTGCATGGTCTGGGCTCAGTGGGAGAAGATGTGCTTAATCGTTGAGAGACTTGAGGCCCCAGGGAAGGGGGAGGTCTGGTGGGGCAGGGAGCACCCTCTTAGAGGCAAGGAAGGAAAGAATGGGATGAGGAACTGTGGGAGGGAGGACCAAGGGGGGGCAAAGAGTGGAATTAAATAAATAAAATATTTTTTAGAAAAAATTCATATGTTCTATCCAAGGTAATAATGACCAGTATCTTTCTGTCTATCCTGCATCTATTCTTCCATGAGCATGTAATGAAGGACATCTTCTGGAGCATGAATCCAGGTTTATTCCTGAGTATATTTTTAGGAATATTCTCCCTTGTGTCACATCACTTTTCTGTTTTGCTTTGTTTTGTTTTGTTTTGTTTTGTTTGGAGACAGGATATCACTATGTTGCCCTGGTTATCCTGGAACTCACTCAGTAGACCAGAATGGGCCATCAAACTCAGAGATCCACCTGCCTCTACCTCCTGGGTGCTGGGATTAAAGGTGTGCACCATCAGTACCCAGCCAAGCACATCCCTTTTTAAGGAGAAGACTGAAAGAGTCCTTTCTCTGAAGGCACTTGAGACCATATGAACAAGAATGCCAAGCAACCAGAGCTTCCAGGGACTAAAGCACTACCCAAAGACTATACATCGACTGACCCTGGGCTCCAACTGCATAGGTAGCAATGAATAGCCTAGTAAGAGCACCAGTGGAAGGGGAAGACCTTGGACCTGCTAAGACTGAACCCCCAGTGAATGGGATTGTTGGGGGGAGGGCAGTAATGGGAGGAGGATGGGGAGGGGAAACCCATATAGAAGGGGAGGGGGAGCGGTTAGGGGGATGTTGGCCTGGAAACCAGGAAAGGGAATAACAATTGAAATGTAAATAAGAAATACCCAATTTAATAAAGATGGAGAAAAAAAGATAAAACATGAAATGCTAACATGTGGTGTTTACTCCAAAAAGCTACAAAATATCAGCAAAATTGGGGAATGAAATAAGAGGCCACCTGTGCTGTACTTCAATCATAACATGGAAAGCTGTAAGTTGTTCTTTTGTTTATTTTGTTTTATACGACCTCACAGTTGAGTTCCTCTTAACCCTTAGAGGGCTTTTCAGACTTGGACTTAAAAACTATTACAGGGGTAGTGAACACAGCTGACATTGTGAAATAGACATGGTCCCTGAAGGACTACAGTGGAATGCTACACCCAAATCTCTGTAGTTAAAGGCTTATTCCAAGAGCAGTGATAGTGTGTCGTCTTTGTGGAGCCTCAAGAGGTGAAGTCCTGTAAAATGTTCATGGGTTTTTGTGTGTTGCCCTTGAAGGCAATTATGTAACCCTTAGCTTGAAATTCAGTCCCTCTGTTTTGAAATTTGAGTTATTCATATCTCCTGAGCCACTAACACACGCCATATTCTGTAATCTTCATCATGAGAGAAATGAATTTGACCTCTCAGTTTTGAACACTTAACCTCCTAAACTATAAGATAATTAAAACTCTTTTCCTAGTAATAATCCCAAGCAACTATTTTGTTAGAGTATGTGGTATGTTCAAAAGAAAGCATTTAATTAAGGACTTGTTTACTGTTTCAGAGGGTGAGTAGTCCATTACCATCATGGCAGGGAGCATGGCAGCAGGCAGGCAAGCCTGGCACTAGAGTAGTAACTGAGACCATACATTGTAACTTCAAGATGGGCTTTTACACCTCAAAGCTTTCCCCTAGTGACATCCTTCTTCCAACAAGGCCACATGTATTGATCCTTCCTAAACTGTCCACCAACTGGTAACCAAACATTCAAATATATCATCCTCTGGAGCGATTCTTATTTCAACATCACACTCAATTGTTTTACCCAAACTACGGTACTCAACTGAAGACAATGACTGTTTTCCTCCAGAATCTGCCAGGTGCAAATAGTTCATCAGGGTTTGGTATGGCTCATTGAGTCTTCCCTGACTGATGCTAGGTCTAGTTTTGTGAAGCCTAGTTCAGGCAACTGTAGCTGCTTTGAGATTATGATTGTAATAGCTGTGTCATTTCATTATAGCATTTCATAACCTTCCTCCCCATCATTCAGCTCTTATATGCTCCCTGATTTCTGGTCTAACTGCTCCTTGACTCTTAAAGGAGTTCATACAAAGGTCTTCTTTAGGGCCATGCACTCAAACATCATTTATCCTCGGTACTTGAAAGGCCATGAGCCTCTGTGTTCACAACAGTTCTGTGCAGAGAAACTTCTGTGATTAAAGAGAGGCATAGCCTTTGTCTGTACGCATAGGCATACATATTTAGAGGGCAATTTGGCACTATGTAAATGCAAGTAACCAACAGTAATCTGTCCCTCCCTAGGGCAGAAGATCTCCGCAGCCATAGATTGGCTTTTTATTGTATTTACAGTACTAGACATCAGTTCCTTCTGTGGAACAAGCCTCAAATCCAACCCAAAGAGTAGCTACCATCACAATAGTCGTATCACTGCTACATCAATGGGTGCGTGTTGCCTGACTGATTGATTAGTATTGTAGTTCATAAAGTTCACTGCTTGGCAAGATTGTTGAGGTTTGAGTAGTATTGGTACTAGATCTTCCTAGGAACTTAAGTAAAATTCAGCACTGAGTATGTCTGACCCTAGATTTTTCTTTGTAGGCAGACTTTAATTGTTAATTCAATCCCATTGCTTGTTGTGGGCCTGTTTTACTGTCTTTGGTATAATGACCACACTACCTCTATATGTTACTTCATCCTTCTCCCTTGCATCTTTCAATATTCTTTTGTGTGTGTGTGCTGTATGTTTGGTGCTTTGATTATTACATGGCTGGTCTACATAGTGAGCTACAGGCCAGGTCATAGCTACATAAAAAGACACTGTCTTTAAAAATAATACCCAAACTAAAAGTAAACTATTTGGGTGTGATGATGTGCAAATAGTAGATTTCATTGTGACATTCTATACAATTATCAATGTATATTTGTTCTTTTTTAACATACCCTACCACATCATTTTTCTTTTCTCCTTCTGGTCCGTCCTCACCCCAAATATTTTCTCTTCTGATTTCTTGTTCTCAATCTATGCTTATATACGTATATACATATATGACTTGTATAAAATATACATTGGACATATAAAAGTATGTGATATAGGTATTTCTGATTCTAATAGTTTTCACTCAATGTAATGCTCTTTTTTCCATTCTTTTCCATATAAATGACATATTTTCAATCTTCTTTATAGCCATTTAAACTCCTATTACAATACATATAAACATTATATATGTGAACATTTTATTTGTACAATCATCTACTGATAGAGTCATCAAGCTGGCTTTATAACAAGAGCTATTGTGAATAGTGCAACAACTCACATAACAGAGCTAGGCAAGTTCCTGTGCAGGAGTCTTACTCAGATTCCATCAGGTGTACACCCCAAAGATAGAGCTGAATTATGAGTAGCTCGGGTTCTGAGAAATCTTCATACTCATTTCCATAATTGCTATTCCAGAAACTACACTTACATCTCAAGTATTTGCTCATTTTATGTGTATAAATGTGTGACTGATGGCTTGGATGTATATGTACCAAATGCATGCAGGAACCCAGAGAGGTTAGAAAATGGCATCAGATCCCCTGGAACTAGTGTTACTGTGAGATACTATATGGGTGCCAAGAACTCAGTTTCTTTGCAAAAGCAGTAAGTGCTCTTACCCCCTGAGCTGTCTCTCCAGCCAGCCACAGAGACTCCCATTTGTTAGTGGTTGTCTTATACTATTCAATATGGCAGATTTTTTACATATAGTATCTGTTATCCCGATAAAAGCTCATCATGGTGTTATTTAAATGCTCATTTTACCAATGTCTAAAAGAAATCTTAGAGAGAAAAGAATTTAACTTTCCCAAGACAGGACCTGAGTAGATTTTAGATTCTAGACCTTTTCAATAATGAGTCAAAATTGGTGAGCCCCTTTCCAAACTGGAGGGTATTTACAAAGAAGGTTAGCAAAAGGAAAGTTTGCCTTGCAGAGTGAGGATGCCATAATGCACTCACCCCAACCACTGAAATCAACAGAAAGTGACAGACAATGGATGAAGCAGCTTGAGGTTTGTAAGGGAGAAAAGGGGGACAGAAGGAAGGTGAAGCAGGAAGAAAACTAGGGATGCTATTAACAAAGCAAATAAAGAGAGAAAAGAGGGGTTGGGGATTTAGCTCAGTGGTAGAGCGCTTGCCTAGCAAGCGCAAGGCCCTGGGTTCGGTCCCCAGCTCCGAAAAAAAGAAAAGGAAAAAAAAGAGAGAGAGAGAAAAAAGAATGAGGAGAATGGAGGAAAAGGAAGGGAGAGATGAGACCACCTTAAAAATCAGAAGAGCAGATGATAAAACCAGCCCACAGTGCTGGAGTCTGCACTGGACTTTAGAAGTCAACACTTTGCTGTGGCCATTTGTCATCACAGTGGTTCCCAGAGTCTCAAAATCTGTTTCCCTGCTTTCTTCAATGAAACCAGTGTTCTTTGGCTCTTCTTCGCCCTCTTATGTTTCCTGGTGCAGTGCCATGGTAAACATATGACTTGGGTTCTTATTTATTGGGCAAGACTAAGGTGATTGCCTGAGCAATAAATAGAGGAACACTGAGGTCTCAGCTCCAGAGTTTCCTGATTTCTGTCTTGGACAACAGAACAACCCACAGGGACTGCCTCAACATGAAGCTGGTGTTTCTATTCTTGTTGGTCACCATCCCCATTTGCTGCTATGCCAGTGGTAAGTTCTGTAGAAGGGAAGAGTGCTTTTGGACCACACATTCTTACTGTGTCTTCCAGGAAGAAGTCATCATACCTGAGCACTAGTATGAAGTGTCTGATGTACTAACTCCATGGATCAACATTAGTTCAGATAATAAAAAGGGTATCTCTACTGTGGATTTGATTCCTGTGTTGGAGCTGCATGTCATGTGTCAATACCATATAAAATGTCCTATTATGAAAACTGGTCTTTTAAAATCCACAGCAAGGCTCAGGTTTGATTATGAGATATTTCAGCAGAAATGGGTGGGGCCTTACAATCTTTCTGCTGCTCTACTGTGATGCTTTCTGAGCCTTGGGTACAGGAGTTATGTTGCACCAGTTGGGGATGGGCACGTTATGATCAGATTTCTCTGCATTTCAACTGGTTATGGTTTTCTTTAATAGTCTCTGTCTATTGAAACAAACTACAGGCAACTAAGGAATTTCAAGACCAGGAGAAATAATCTTTCCCAGGGATAAGCTCTCTAATTGGTTATCTAATACCATGATCAGCCCTGAAATCATAAACAAACAAGTAACACTAAATGAATGCAGAGAGAGAGAGACAGAGACAGAAACAGAGACAGAGAGAGACAGAGACAGAGAGAGTCAGAAACAGACAGACAAAGACAGAGAGAGGAAGAGAGAGACAGACAGAGACAGAGAGGACATGGAAGGGTTGGAGAGAGAGATAAGGGAAAGGGGGAGATGATGTCATTATACTTTAATTTAATAACACAAATTTAAAAATAAATGTGGTCATCTGAGCAGTGGTGGTGCACCTCTTTAATCCCAGCACTCAGGAGCAGAGGCAAACAGATCTCTGAGTTCAAGGCCAGCCTGGTCTACAGAGTGTGTTCCAGGATAGCCAAGGCTACACAGAGAAACCCTGTCTCAAAAAAACAATGTGACTATTATAAACGACTCTCATGTAGTGTGGTTTGTAGAGTGTACATTGTTTTTATTGCCTACTTTATTTGGCACAGGTTGAAAAAAAACCGTGAAGGACTTAGTGAATTTTAAATAAGATTGAAGACCCATGACTAGCACTAGTTCAAATGAAACAAAATCCTGAGCTCCTTCCTGCCCACCCCTAGTCTAGCTGCATGAGTTCACTTCAGTACTAGGGTTTCTGGTTATGTTGTTTTGTGATGCAAATGCTAGAGTTAAGAGAACAACTTGGCTAACATTCGAGCTGTGATATTTATAGGATGTTTGAACATAGTACGTGATGTTCTCAAGATAGTAATGAAATATGCTTACCATAGCCAGCAAAACAGCTGCCATCACTTCAGTTTTCTCGTTAGTGAAGGGTTTGGGAGGTGTGGCTTAGTTGTGGTAGGATGTTAGGTGCAAAGTTTGAAGTTTCTAAGTGGAATCTCTCAGCCGGCATATTCTGTCCCAGATTTGGCAGTGCCCCATCACCATTGCTTATCTGTGTTTCCACTTGTACACATGAACATGAATGTAATGATAGGTAAGCACTAATGAGTTCAAACCTCCATTCATGAATGTCATGTCTTTCTAGGTTCTGGCTGCAGTATTCTAGATGAAGTTATTAGAGGTACAATTAACTCAACTGTGACTTTACATGACTATATGAAATTAGTTAAGCCATATGTACAAGATCATTTTACTGAAAAGGCTGTGAAGCAATTCAAGCAGTGTTTTCTAGATCAGACCGACAAGACTCTGGAAAATGTTGGCGTGATGATGGTAACTTTGAATTTGTTTTGTTTTGTTGTTTTTTGTTTTTTGTTTTGTAAACTGTGAAATCACTAACAAGGCGGAAGGAGAGAACTAGCTTCCAACAGACAGTTGTTCTCTGATTTCCCACACTCATGGGCCCACCACACAGAAATACACATGTTAATCATACACATTCTAGAGGTCAATGCCAGCAGCAAACCACCGAACTGAGAACAGGACCCCCTTGGGGGAAACTAGATGAAGTATTGAAAGAGTTGAAGGAGCTTGCAACCCCATAAAAACAACGATGCCAACCCACCAGAGCTTCCAGGGACTAAACCACTACCGGAAGACTATACATGGACTGACCCAGGGCTCCAAATGCATAGGTAGCAGAGAATAGCTTTGTTGGGGCACCAGTGAAAGGGAAAAGCCTTGGTCTTGCCAAGGTTGGACCCCCAGTGCAGGAAAATATGGGGGAGGGCAATGAGGGGGATGTATAGGGAGAACACCCGTATGGGAGAGAGGGAGGGGAAGGAATGGGGGCTTATGGACAGGAAACCAGGAAGGGGAATAACCTTTGAAATGTAAGTAAGGAAATATATAATAAAAAAATTACTAAGAAAAATGAACAAAAATGCTAGCAAGAAAAAATGGTTTTTATCCTGTGACTTTTAAGGACAATTCTAAATTTAAGACATCTCTTTGTTTTGGTTCTCCAGGAGGCAATATTTAACAGTGAAAGCTGTCAACAGCCATCCTAAACATCTACAAGATCTTTGGCTCACAGGACTCCAGGAAACTGGCAATGGCCAAGCAACTGATAACACAGATCATAACTCTTCTTTCTTGACCCCTTTTTCTACCTATAAAGTGCAAGACGATTGTTGAAACCTCACATTTATGTCTTTCCATTTTATTAAATTATCTGCATACAATTCTCTCTCGTGTTGTTTCATAAAAAATAACCTAAGTGGGCTGCTCTGTCTCACACTTGGAGTTTTACACACACATATGCACATGCCATACACACAGAGGTAGACATTAGGAAATGCCCAGGTGTGGAAGTGAAGAAGAAAAGCAGCTTCCTCAACCCTTGTGAGTCTCTGCTATGAAGAAGCCCCCCAGCTGCTCTCTTCTCATCATTCTGCACACACTGCACATAGCCCTCCTGAGACCCTGGGGCTGGGATGTTGGGAGGTTGGATAACACTCCTGCTACCACCACTCTTTTCCTATCTTATCCTCTAACCCCCCCCCAACACTTCGTTTTCTAAAATCTTGATAACCCATGTGCACATGAGTACTGGGCCATGGAAATAGATTTCCTCCTTCTGTTCCCTGTACGGTGCTAGGATACTCTGCAGTAGGAACTGAGGATGCCTGAATTTGAACAAAACAATATATACCTACTTAAACTCTTGTGTTTAGGCTCCACGTCTGACACATACATGGCTTGGAAAAATATTGTATCTCATGAAATGCCAGGAGACTCTGGATTAAACCATTTTTTTTCTTTTTTTTTTTTTTTTTTTTTTTTTGGTTCTTTTTTTCGGAGCTGGGGACCGAACCCAGGGCCTTGCGCTTCCTAGGTAAGCGCTCTACCACTGAGCTAAATCCCCAGCCCCAAACCATTTTTTTTTCAACTCAGCTCAGTGGTTTCCTCTTAATTGATGTGCCTCCTACCTCCCCCAGCCAACGTCAATCCCTTCCATCCAACCCCCAAAAAGAAGGTAGTGAAAGGAATAGAAACCAAAACAATCATCAGATGTGACAGAGATCGACAATCATGAAGTCTAAAGCAGAGTGGGAATGGAGGGTAAACAAGGGGAAAGAGATGTACAATGGCTGCATCTACCATTACCCCTCCTGCTCAGAGGGACTGGAGAGACAGCTTCAAACATGAAGTGCAGGTCCTGAAGAAAGGAGATGGTGTCTGAGCCTGAAGGAGGAACTGGATGTCAACAAAGGAGCACCACCTCTTTATAGAATGGAGCCCCCATCTCAGAGGAGCAGCTTCACAGACCGTAGACGCTTTCATCACTGTAGGCTATATAGAGAAAGACGTCTTCTTCATGGTATTCCTGGTACAGCTGACCCATCGTGTCACTGGTGGGGAGAATGACACTGTTGACAAAGAAATACAAGGCATCGGAGGGAAACAGACCGGATAAACAGTTCTCTGCACCCAAATCCCGTGGGAGGGAGAGCTAAACCTTCAGAGAGGCAAACAAGCCTGGGAAACCAGAAGAGACTGCTCCCTGCACACACATCTCGGACACCAGAGGAAAAAGCCAAAGACCATCTGGAACCCTGGTGCACTGAAGCTCCCGGAAGGGGCGGCACAGGTCTTCCTGGTTGCTGCCACTGCAGAGAGCCCCTGGGCAGCACCCCACGAGCGAACCTGAGCCTCAGGACCACAGGTAAGACCAAATTTTCTGCTGCAAGAAAGCTGCCTGGTGAGCTTGGGACACACGGAAGCAGAATTTCTCTAGGACCGGGCACGTTCTGTGTTTACCGGAAGTCCCACACCCACGGATCCCGGCCCGCAGCAGCTCTCTGCTCCCAGACCCGGTGAGAGAGAGACCCAACCACCTGGTCAGGTGGGCACTCCTGAGGCTGCAGAGCGGAAGAGACCACCAACACTGCTCACCCCTGCCCACATCCCTGGCCCAAGAGGAAACTGTATAAGGCCTCTGGGCTCCCGTGGGAGAGGGCCCAGGAGCGGCAGGACCCCTGTGCCGGAGACACCGCCGGAACCTGAGGGAAACAGACCGGATAAACAGTTCTCTGCACCCAAATCCCGTGGGAGGGAGAGCTAAACCTTCAGAGAGGCAGACAAGCCTGGGAAACCAGAAGAGACTGCTCCCTGCACACACATCTCGGACGCCAGAGGAAAAAGCCAAAGACCATCTGGAACCCTGGTGCACTGAAGCTCCCAGAAGGGACGGCACAGGTCTTCCTGGTTGCTGCCGCTGCAGAGAGCCCGTGGGCAGCACCCCACGAGCAAACTTGAGCCTCAGGACCACAGGTAAGACCAAATCTGCTGCAAGAAAGCTGCCTGGTGAACTCAAGACACAGGCCCACAGGAACAGCTGAAGACCTGTAGAGAGGAAAAACTACACGCCCGAAAGCAGAACACTCTGTCCCCATAACTGACTGAAAGAGAGGAAAACAGGTCTACAGCACTCCTGACACACAGGCTTATAGGACAGTCTAGCCACTGTCAGAAATAGCAGAACAAAGTAACACTAGAGATAATCTGATGGCGAGAGGCAAGCGCAGGAACACAAGCAACAGAAACCAAGACTACATGGCATCATCGGAGCCCGATTCTCCCACCAAAGCAAACACGGAATATCCAAACACACCAGAAAAGCAAGATCTAGTTTCAAAATCATATTTGATCATGATGCTGGAGGACTTCAAGAAAGACATGAAGAACTCCCTTAGAGAACAAGTAGAAGCCTACAGAGAGGAATCGCAAAAATGCCTGAAAGAATCTCAAAAATCCATGAAAGAATTCCAGGAAAACATAAATAAAAAAGTAGAAGCCCATAGAGAGGAGACACAAAAATCCCTGAAAGAAATCCAGGAAAACACAATCAAACAGTTGAAGGAATTAAAAATGGAAATAGAAGCAATCAAGAAAGAACACATGGAAACAACCCTGGATATAGAAAACCAAAAGAAGAGACAAGGAGCTGTAGATACAAGCTTCACCAACAGAATACAAGAGATGGAAGAGAGAATCTCAGGAGCAGAAGATTCCATAGAAATCATTGACTCAACTGTCAAAGATAATGTAAAGCGGAAAAAGCTACTGGTCCAAAACATACAGGAAATCCAGGACTCAATGAGAAGATCAAACCTAAGGATAATAGGTATAGAAGAGAGTGAAGACTCCCAGCTCAAAGGACCAGTAAATATCTTCAACAAAATCATAGAAGAAAACTTCCCTAACCTAAAAAAAGAGATACCCATAGACATACAAGAAGCCTACAGAACTCCAAATAGATTGGACCAGAAAAGAAACACCTCCCGTCACATAATTGTCAAAACACCAAACGCACAAAATAAAGAAAGAATATTAAAAGCAGTAAGGGAAAAAGGTCAAGTAACATATAAAGGCAGACCTATCAGAATCACACCAGACTTCTCGCCAGAAACTATGAAGGCCAGAAATCCTGGACTGATGTCATACAGACCCTAAGAGAACACAAATGCCAGCCCAGGTTACTGTATCCAGCAAAACTCTCAATTAACATTGATGGAGAAACCAAGATATTCCATGACAAAACCAAATTTACACAATATCTTTCCACAAATCCAGCACTACAAAGGATAATAAATGGTAAAGCGCAACATAAGGAGGCAAGCTATACCCTAGAAGAAGCAAGAAACTAATCGTCTTGGCAACAAAACAAAGAGAATGAAAGCACACAACCATAACCTCACATCCAAATATGAATATAAAGGGAAACAATAATCACTATTCCTTAATATCTCTCAATATCAATGGCCTCAACTCCCCAATAAAAAGACATAGATTAACAAACTGGATACGCAACGAGGACCCTGCATTCTGCTGCCTACAGGAAACACACCTCAGAGACAAAGACAGACACTACCTCAGAGTGAAAGGCTGGAAAACAACTTTCCAAGCAAATGGTCAGAAGAAGCAAGCTGGAGTAGCCATTCTAATATCAAATAAAATCAACTTTCAACTAAAAGTCATCAAAAAAGATAAGGAAGGACACTTCATATTCATCAAAGGAAAAATCCACCAAGATGAACTCTCAATCCTAAATGTCTATGCCCCAAATACAAGGGCACCTACATACGTAAAAGAAACCTTACTAAAGCTCAAAACACACATTGCACCTCACACAATAATAGTGGGAAATTTCAACACCCCACTCTCATCAATGGACAGATCATGGAAACAGAAATTAAACAGTGATGTCGACAGACTAAGAGAAGTCATGAGCCAAATGGACTTAACGGATATTTATAGAACATTCTATCCTAAAGCAAAAGGATATACCTTCTTCTCAGCTCCTCATGGTACTTTCTCCAAAATTGACCATATAATTGGTCAAAAAACGGGCCTCAACAGGTACAGAAAGATAGAAATAATCCCATGCGTGCTATTGGACCACCACGGCCTAAAACTGGTCTTCAATAACAATAAGGGAAGAATGCCCACATATACGTGGAAATTGAACAATGCTCTACTCAATGATAACCTGGTCAAGGAAGAAATAAAGAAAGAAATTAAAAACTTTTTAGAATTTAATGAAAATGAAGATACAACATACTCAAACTTATGGGACACAATGAAAGCTGTGCTAAGAGGAAAACTCATAGCGCTGAGTGCCTGCAGAAAGAAACAGGAAAGAGCATATGTCAGCAGCTTGACAGCACACCTAAAAGCTCTAGAACAAAAAGAAGCAAATACACCCAGGAGGAGTAGAAGGCAGGAAATAATCAAACTCAGAGCTGAAATCAACCAAGTAGAAACAAAAAGGACCATAGAAAGAATCAACAGAACCAAAAGTTGGTTCTTTGAGAAAATCAACAAGATAGATAAACCCTTAGCCAGACTAACGAGAGGACACAGAGAGTGCGTCCAAATTAGCAAAATCAGAAATGAAAAGGGAGACATAACTACAGATTCAGAGGAAATTCAAAAAATCATCAGATCTTACTATAAAAACCTATATTCAACAAAATTTGAAAATCGTCAGGAAATGGACAATTTCCTAGACAGATACCAGGTATCGAAGTTAAATCAGGAACAGATAAACCAGTTAAACAACCCCATAACTCCTAAGGAAATAGAAGCAGTCATTAAAGGTCTCCCAACCAAAAAGAGCCCAGGTCCAGACGGGTTTAGTGCAGAATTCTATCAAACCTTCATAGAAGACCTCATACCAATATTATCCAAACTATTCCACAAAATTGAAACAGATGGAGCCCTACCGAATTCCTTCTACGAAGCCACAATTACTCTTATACCTAAACCACACAAAGACACAACAAAGAAAGAGAACTTCAGACCAATTTCCCTTATGAATATCGACGCAAAAATACTCAATAAAATTCTGGCAAACCGAATTCAAGAGCACATCAAAACAATCATCCACCATGATCAAGTAGGCTTCATCCCAGGCATGCAGGGATCGTTTAATATACGGAAAACCATCAACGTGATCCATTATATAAACAAACTGAAAGAACAGAACCACATGATCATTTCATTAGATGCTGAGAAAGCATTTGACAAAATTCAACACCCCTTCATGATAAAAGTCCTGGAAAGAATAGGAATTCAAGGCCCATACCTAAACATAGTAAAAGCCATATACAGCAAACCAGTTGCTAACATTAAACTAAATGGAGAGAAACTTGAAGCAATCCCACTAAAATCAGGGACTAGACAAGGCTGCCCACTCTCTCCCTACTTATTCAATATAGTTCTTGAAGTTCTAGCCAGAGCAATCAGACAACAAAAGGAGATCAAGGGGATACAGATCGGAAAAGAAGAGGTCAAAATATCACTATTTGCAGATGACATGATAGTATATTTAAGTGATCCCAAAAGTTCCACCAGAGAACTACTAAAGCTGATAAACAACTTCAGCAAAGTGGCTGGGTATAAAATTAACTCAAATAAATCAGTTGCCTTCCTCTATACAAGAGAGAAACAAGCCGAGAAAGAAATTAGGGAAACGACACCCTTCATAATAGACCCAAATAATATAAAGTACCTCGGTGTGAGTTTAACCAAGCAAGTAAAAGATCTGTACAATAAGAACTTCAAGACACTGAGGAAAGAAATTGAAGAAGACCTCAGAAGATGGAAAGATCTCCCATGCTCATGGATTGGCAGGATTAATATAGTAAAAATGGCCATTTTACCAAAAGCAATCTACAGATTCAATGCAATCCCCATCAAAATACCAATCCAATTCTTCAAAGAGTTAGACAGAACAATTTGCAAATTCATCTGGAATAACAAAAAACCCAGGATAGCTAAAGCTATCCTCAACAATAAAAGGACTTCAGGGGGAATCACTATCCCTGAACTCAAGCAGTATTACAGAGCAATAGTGATAAAAACTGCATGGTATTGGTACAGAGACAGACAGATAGACCAATGGAATAGAATTGAAGACCCAGAAATGAATCCACACACCTATGGTCACTTGATTTTTGACAAAGGAGCCAAAACCATCCAATGGAAAAAAGATAGCATTTTCAGCAAATGGTGCTGGTTCAACTGGAGGGCAACATGTAGAAGAATGCAGATCGATCCATGCTTATCACCCTGTACAAAGCTTAAGTCCAAGTGGATCAAGGACCTCCACATCAAAGCAGACACACTCAAACTAATAGAAGAAAAACTAGGGAAGCATCTGGAACACATGGGCACTGGAAAAAATTTCCTGAACAAAACACCAATGGCTTATGCTCTAAGATCAAGAATCGACAAATGGGATCTCATAAAACTGCAAAGCTTCTGTAAGGCAAAGGACACTGTGGTTAGGACAAAACGGCAACCAACAGATTGGGAAAAGATCTTTACCAATCCTACAACAGATAGAGGCCTTATATCCAAAATATACAAAGAACTCAAGAAGTTAGACCGCAGGGAAACAAATAACCCTATTAAAAAATGGGGTTCAGAGCTAAACAAAGAATTCACAGCTGAGGAATGCCGAATGGCTGAGAAACACCTAAAGAAATGTTCAACATCTTTAGTCATAAGGGAAATGCAAATCAAAACAACCCTGAGATTTCACCTCACACCAGTGAGAATGGCTAAGATCAAAAACTCAGGTGACAGCAGATGCTGGCGAGGATGTGGAGAAAGAGGAACACTCCTCCATTGTTGGTGGGATTGCAGACTGGTAAAACCATTCTGGAAATCAGTCTGGAGGTTCCTCAGAAAATTGGACATTGAACTGCCTGAGGATCCAGCTATACCTCTCTTGGGCATATACCCAAAACATGCCTCAACATATAAAAGAGACACGTGCTCCACTATGTTCATCGCAGCCTTATTTATAATAGCCAGAAGCTGGAAAGAACCCAGATGCCCTTCAACAGAGGAATGGACACAGAAAATGTGGTACATCTACCCAATGGAATATTACTCAGCTATCAAAAAGAACGAGTCTATGAAATTCGTAGGCAAATGGTTGGAACTGGAAAATATCATCCTGAGTGAGCTAACCCAATCACAGAAAGACATACATGGTATGCACTCATTGATAAGTGGCTATTAGCCCAAATGCTTGAATTACCCTAGATCCCTAGAACAAACGAAAGTCAAGACGGATGATCAAAATGTGAATGCTTCACTCCTTCTTTAAATGAGGAAAAAAATACCCTTGGCAGGGAAGGGAGAGGCAAAGATTAAAACAGAGACTGAAGGAACACCCATTCAGAGCCTTCCCCACATGTGGCCCATACATATACAGCCACCCAATTAGACAAGATGGATGAAGCAAAGAAGTGCAGACCGACAGGAGCCGGATGTAGATCGCTCCTGAGAGACACAGCCAGAATACAGCAAATACAGAGGCGAATGCCAGCAGCAAACCACTGAACTGAGAATAGGTCCCCTATTGAAGGAATCAGAGAAAGAACTGGAAGAGCTTGAAGGGGCTTGAGACCCCAAAAGTACAACAATGCCAAGCAACCAGAGCTTCCAGGGACTAAGCCACTACCTAAAGACTATACATGGACTGACCCTGGACTCTGACCCCATAGGTAGCAATGAATATCCTAGTAAGAGCACCAGTGGAAGGGGAAGCCCTGGGTCCTGCTAAGACTGAACCCCCAGTGAACTACTCTATGGGGGGAGGGCGGCAATGGGGGGAGGGTTGGGAGGGGTACACCCATAAGGAAGGGGAGGGGGGAGGGGGATGTTTGCCCGGAAACCGGGAAAGGGAATAACACTCGAAATGTATATAAGAAATACTCAAGTTAATAAAAAAAATAAATAAATAAATAAATAAATAAATAAATAAATAAATTATTCTTTGAAAAAAAAAAAAAAAGAAATACAAGGCATCTTCAGCACGGAGATGAATTCGCTTCCAGATAAAGGAGTAGAATTGACCAACTCATCAGGTATCTTTTTGTCCAGGTCCCCTATCCAAGCTTTGGGAGCTTTTTCCACTATCACCAGCACCCAGTCTGGGTATTTTTTTCTGATTTTCTCACCCTCAGAGCAGTGCTTCTCGAACGGAAGCTCCCCTTTGTATATGAACTTCATTCTCCCGAGAACCGGGCTGGACTGAGCTACGATGAGCAGCATTTCATTTCTTTCTTTTTTTTTTTTTTTTTAATTAACTTGAGTATTTCTTATTTACATTTCTTTTTTTTTTTTTTTTTTTTGGTTCTTTTTTTCGGAGCTGGGGAGCGAACCCAGGGCCTTGCGCTTCCTAGGTAAGCGCTCTACCACTGAGCTAAATCCCCAGCCCCGTTCCTATTTACATTTCAAGTGTTATTCCCTTTCCCGGTTTCCAGGCAAACATCCCCCTAATCCATCCCCCTCCCCTTCTTTATGGGTGTTCCCCTCCCCATCCTCCCCCCATTGCCGCCCTCCCCCCAACAATCTAGTTCACTGGGGGTTCAGTCTTAGCAGGACCCAGGGCTTCCCCTTCCACTGGTGCTCTTACTAGGATATTCATTGCTACCTATGAGGTCAGAGTCCACGGTCAGTCCATGTATAGTCTTTAGGTAGTGGCTTAGTCCCTGGAAGCTCTGGTTGCTTGGCATTGTTGTTCATAAGGGGTCTCGAGCTCCTTCAAGCTCTTCCAGTTCTTTCTCTGATTCCTTCAACGGGGGTCCCATTCTCAGTTCAGTGGTTTGCTGCTGGCATTCGCCTCTGTATTTGCTGTATTCTGGCTGTGTCTCTCAGGAGAGATCTACATCCGGCTCCTATCGGCCTGCACTTCTCTGCTTCATCCATCTTGTCTAATTGGATGGCTGTATATGTATGGGCCACACATGTGGGGCAGGCTCTGAATGGGTGTTCCTTCTGGAGCACCATTTCTTATCAGATTAAGTAATCCCAAGCAAATCTTGCAGTTGAAATAAACGGGCTTCTTTCCTGTTTTGTTTTTTGTTTCGTTGTGTTGTGTTGTGCTGTCATTTTTGCTGAAGATGATATGAATACAAATGAGTACTGAAAAATGTTTGTTGAGCAATCTTCAACTGTGAGTTTTCATCAGGCCACACAGACTCAAGTCTGTACTGACCTTCTGCTTCAGTCACTGGCTAGGGCAGCCTTTCTACTACCTGTGCTGTTTAAAGATGTACAAGGAATTGAAATAGAAACCCTACTGTCCTGGTTGGCCCTTCCTTCAATCTCTGTTCCCTTGCTGTGGTCAAGAGGTACTTGCTGCCTGTCCGGCCACCATCTGAGAGCAGCGGCCATGGATCGGCTCTACCCTATGGCCGTGGGCCTCAACAAAGGCTACAAAGTGACAAAAACCATCAGCAACCCAAGACACAGCCCATCTCACCAAGCACACCAAGTTTGTGCGGGACATGATCCAGGAGGTGTGTGGCTTCGCGCCCTAAGAGCAGAATGCCATGGAGTTGCTCAAAGTGTCCACAGACAAGCATGCACTCAAGTTCATCAAGAAGAGGGTGGGCATTCACATCCGTGTCAAGAGAAAGCAGGAGGAGCTGAGCAAAACGCTCGCAGCCATGAGGAAGGGGTGGAGAAGAAGGATTAATGAAGCCTCCCTCAATAAAATATGGTTCTTACAAAAAAAAAAAAAAAAAAAAAAAAAAGAGGTGCAGCAGTCCATACACTGAAGGGAACTGGTCAACAGTTCTCTGCACCCAAATCCTGTGGGAGGGAGAGCTAAACCTTCAGAGGGGCAGACACGCCTGTGAAGCCAGAAGAGACTATGCTCTGCCCACATTTCTGACTCCAGAGGAAAACACCTAATGCCATCTGGGACCCTGGTGCACGGGGGCACCGGGAAAAGGTGGCGCAGGACCTCCTGGTTGCCGACCTCACCGAGAGCTCAAAAGCAGCCCCCCCCCCCAATGAACAACTTGAGACACAGGACGACAAGTAAGACCAACTTTTCTGCTCCAAGCGACCTGCCTGGTGGACTCAAGACACATGCCCACACGAAGAGCTGAAGGCCATTAGACAGGGAAGACTACACGCCCCAAAGAAGAACGTTCTGTTCCCATAACTGGCTGAAAGAAAACAGGAAAACAGATCTACAGCACTCCTGACACACGGGCCTATAGGACAGTCTAGCCACTGTCAGAAATAGCAGAACAAAGTAACACCAGAGACAACCTGATGGCTAGAGGCAAGCGCAGGAACCCAAGCAACAGAAAACAAGACTACATGGCATCATCTGAGCCCAATTCTCCCACCAAAACAAACATGGAATATCCAAACACACCAGAAAAGTAAAATCTAGTTTCAAAATCATATTTGATCATGATGCTGGAGGACTTCAAGAAAGACATGAAGAACTCCCTTAGAGAAACACAGGAAAACATAAATAAACAAGTAGAAGCCTACAGATAGGAATCACAAAAATCCCTGAAAGAATTCCAGGAAAACACAATCAAACAATTGAAGGAATTAAAAATAGAAATAGAAGCAATCAAGAAAGAACACATGGAAACAACCCTGGATATAGAAAACCAAAGGAAGAGACAAGGAGCTGTAGATACAAGCATCACCAACAGAATACAAGAGATGGTAGAGAGAATCTCAGGAGCAGAAGATTCCATAGAAATCATCGACTCAACAGTCAAAGAAAATGTAAAGCGGAAAAAGTTACTGGTCCAAAACATACAGGAAATCCAGGACTCAATGGGAACATAAAACCTAAGGATAATAGGTATTGAAGAGTGTAAAGACTTCCAGCTCAAAGGACCAGTAAATATCTTCAACAAAATCATAGAAGAAAACTTCCCTAACCTAAAAAAAGAGATGCCCATAGGCATACAAGAAGCCTACAGAACTCCAAATAGATTGGACCAGAAAAGAAACACCTCCCAACACATAATAGTCAAAACACCAATGCACAAAATAAAGAATATTAAAAGCAGTAAGGAAAAAGGTCAAGTAACATATAAAGGCAGACCTATCAGAATCACACCAGACTTTTCGCCAGAGACTATGAAAGCCAGAAGATCCTGACAGGTGTCATACAGACCCTAAGAGAACAAAAATGCCAGCCCAGGTTACTGTATCCTGCAAAACTCTCAATTAACATAGATGGAGAAATCAAGATATTTCATGACAAAAACAAATTTACACAATATCTTTCTACAAATCCAGCCCTACAAAGGATAATACATGGTAAAACGCAACATAAGGAGGCAAGCTACACCCTAGAAGAAGCAAGAAACTAATCGTCTTGGCAACAAAACAAAGAAGAAAAGCACACAAACATAACCTCACATCCAAATATGAATAGAACAGGAAGCAATAATCACTATTCCTTAATATCTCTCAACATCAATGGCCTCAACTCCCCAATAAAAAGACATAGATTAACAAACTGGATACGCAACGAGGACCCTACATTCTGCTGCCTACAAGAAACACACCTCAGAAACAAAGACAGACACTACCTCAGAGTGAAAGGCTGGAAAACAACTTTCCAAGCAAATGGTCGGAGGAAGCAAGCTGCAGTAGCCATTCTAATATCAAATAAAATCAATTTTCAATTAAAAGTCATCAAAAAAGATAAGGAAGGACACGTCATATTCATCAAAGGAAAAATCCACCAAGATGAACTCTCAATCCTAAATGTCTATGCCCCAAATACAAGGGCACCTACATAGGTAAAAGAAACTTTACTAAAGCTCAAAACACACATTGCACCTCACGCAATAACAGTAGGAGATTTCAACACCCCACTCTCATCAATGGACAGATCATGGAAACAGAAATTAAACAGAGCCGCGGATCCCGGCCCACAGCAGCTCTCTGCTCCCAGACCCCGTGGGAAAGAGACCTCACCGCCTGGTCAGGTGGGCACTCCTGAGGCTGCAGAGCGGAAGAGACCACCAACACTGCCCACCCCTGCCCACATCCCTGGCCCAAGAGGAAACTGTATACGGCCTCTGGGCTCCCGTGGGAGAGGGCCCAGGAGCGGCAGGACCCCTGCCTAAGACACCGCCGGAACCTGAAGGAAACAGACCGGATAAACAGTTCTCTGCACCCAAATCCCGTGGGAGGGAGAGCTAAACCTTCAGAGAGGCAGACAAGCCTGGGAAACCAGAAGAGACTGCTCTCTGTACATACATCTCGGACGCCAGAGGAAAACACCAAAGGCCATCTGGAATCCTGGTGCACTGACGCTCCCGGAAGGGGTGGCACAGGTCTTCCTGGTTGCTGCCGCCGCAGAGAGCCCGTGGGCAGCACCCCGCGAGCAAACTTGAGCCTCGGGACCACAGGTAAGACCAACTTGTCTGCTGCAAGAAAGCTGCCTGGTGAACTCAAGACACAGGCCCACAGGAACAGCTGAAGACCTGTAGAGAGGAAAAACTACACGCCCGAAAGCAGAACACTCTGTCCCCATAACTGACTGAAAGAGAGGAAAACAGGCCTACAGCACTCCTGACACACAGGCTTATAGGACAGTCTAGCCACTGTCAGAAATAGCAGAACAAAGTAACACTAGAGATAATCTGATGGCGAGAGGCAAGCGCAGGAACCCAAGCAACAGAAACTAAGACTACATGGCATCATCAGAGCCCAATTCTCCCACCAAAACAAACATGGAATATCCAAACACACCAGAAAAGCAAGATCTAGTTTCAAAACCATATTTGATCATGATGGAGGACTTCAAGAAAGACGTGAAGAACTCCCTTAGGGAAACACAGGAAAACATTAATAAACAAGTAGAAGCCTACAGAGAGGAATCGCAAAAATCCCTGAAAGAATCGCAAAAATCCCTGAAAGAATTCCAGGAAAACACAATCAAACAATTGAAGGAATTAAAAATGGAAATAGAAGCAATCAAGAAAGAACACATGGAAACAACCCTGGATATAGAAAACCAAAAGAAGAGACAAGGAGCTGTAGATACAAGCTTCACCAACAGAATACAAGAGATGGAAGAGAGAATCTCAGGAGCAGAAGATTCCATAGAAATCATTGACTCAACTGTCAAAGATAATGTAAAGCGGAAAAAGCTACTGGTCCAAAACATACAGGAAATCTAAGACTCAATGAGAAGATCAAACCTAAGGATAATAGGTATAGAAGAGAGTGAAGACTCCCAGGTCAAAGGACCAGTAAATATCTTCAACAAAATCATAGAAGAAAACTTCCCTAACCTAAAAAAAGAGATACCCATAGGCATACAAGAAGCCTACAGAACTCCAAATAGATTGGACCAGAAAAGAAACACCTCCCAACACATAATAGTCAAAACACCAAACGCACAAAATAAAGAAAGAATATTAAAAGCAGTAAGGGAAAAAGGTCAAGGAACATATAAAGGCAGACCTATCAGAATCACACCAGACTTCTCGCCAGAAACTAGGAAGGCCAGAAGATCCTGGACTGATGTCATACAGACCCTAAGAGAACACAAATGCCAGCCCAGGTTACTGTATCCTGCAAAACTCTCAATTAACATAGATGGAGAAACCAAGATATTCCATGACAAAACAAAATTTACACAATATCTTTCTACAAATCCAGCACTACAAAGGATAATAAATGGTAAAGCCCAACATAAGGAGGCAAGCTATACCCTAGAAGAAGCAAGAAACTAATCGTCTTGGCAACAACACAAAGAGAATGAAAGCACACAAACATAACCTCACATCCAAATATGAATATAACGGGAAGCAATAATCACTATTCCTTAATATCTCTCAACATCAATGGCCTCAACTCCCCAATAAAAAGACATAGATTAACAAACTGGATACGCAACGAGGACCCTGCATTCTGCTGCCTACAGGAAACACACCTCAGAGACAAAGACAGACATTACCTCAGAGTGAAAGGCTGGAAAACAACTTTCCAAGCAAATGGTCAGAAGAAGCAAGATGGAGTAGCCATTCTAATATCAAATAAAATCAATTTTCAATTAAAAGTCATCAAAAAAGATAAGGAAGGACACTTCATATTCATCAAAGGAAAAATCCACCAAGATGAACTCTCAATCCTAAATGTCTATGCCCCAAATACAAGGGCACCTACATATGTAAAAGAAACCTTACTAAAGCTCAAAACACACATTGCACCTCACACAATAATAGTAGGAGATTTCAACACCCCACTCTCATCAATGGACAGATCATGGAAACAGAAATTAAACAGAGATGTAGACAGACTAAGAGAAGTCATGAGCCAAATGGACTTAACGGATATTTATAGAACATTCTATCCTAAAGAAAAAGGATATACCTTCTTCTCAACTCCTCATGGTACTTTCTCGAAAATTGACCATATAATTGGTCAAAAAACGGGCCTCAACAGGTACAGAAAGATAGAAATAATCCCATGCGTGCTATCGGACCACCACGGCCTAAAACTGGTCTTCAATAACAATCAAGGAAGAATGCCCACATATACTTGGAAATTGAAAATGCTCTACTCAATGATAACCTGGTCAAGGAAGAAATAAAGAAATTAAAAACTTTTTAGAATTTAATGAAAATGAAGGTACAACATACCCAAACTTATGGGACACAATGAAAGCTGTGCTAAGAGGAAAACTCATAGCGCTGAGTGCCTGCAGAAAGAAACAGGAAAGAGCATATGTCAGCAGCTTGACAGCACACCTAAAAGCTCTAGAACAAAAAGAAGCAAATACACCCAGGAGGAGTAGAAGGCAGGAAATAATCAAACTCAGAGCTGAAATCAACCAAGTAGAAACAAAAAGGACCATAGAAAGAATCAACAGAACCAAAAGTTGGTTCTTTGAGAAAATCAACAAGATAGATAAACCCTTAGCCAGACTAACGAGAGGACACAGAGAGTGCGTCCAAATTAACAAAATCAGAAATGAAAAGGGAGACATAACAACAGATTCAGAGGAAATTCAAAAAATCATCAGATCTTACTATAAAAACCTATATTCAACAAAACTTGAAAATCTTCAGGAAATGGACAATTTCCTAGACACATACCAAGTACCGAAGTTAAATCAGGAACAGATAAACCAGTTAAACAACCCCATAACTCCTAAGGAAATAGAAGCAGTCATTAAAGGTCTCCCAACCAAAAAGAGCCCAGGTCCAGACGGGTTTAGTGCAGAATTCTATCAAACCTTCATAGAAGACCTCATACCAATATTATCCAAACTATTCCACAAAATTGAAACAGATGGAGCCCTACCGAATTCCTTCTACGAAGCCACAATTACTCTTATACCTAAACCACACAAAGACACAACAAAGAAAGAGAACTTCAGACCAATTTCCCTTATGAATATCGACGCAAAAATACTCAATAAAATTCTGGCAAACCGAATTCAAGAGCACATCAAAACAATCATCCACCATGATCAAGTAGGCTTCATCCCAGGCATGCAGGGATCGTTTAATATACGGAAAACCATCAACGTGATCCATTATATAAACAAACTGAAAGAACAGAACCACATGATCATTTCATTAGATGCTGAGAAAGCATTTGACAAAATTCAACACCCCTTCATGATAAAAGTCCTGGAAAGAATAGGAATTCAAGGCCCATACCTAAACATAGTAAAAGCCATATACAGCAAACCAGTTGCTAACATTAAACTAAATGGAGAGAAACTTGAAGCAATCCCACTAAAATCAGGGACTAGACAAGGCTGCCCACTCTCTCCCTACTTATTCAATATAGTTCTTGAAGTTCTAGCCAGAGCAATCAGACAACAAAAGGAGATCAAGGGGATACAGATGGTAAAGAAGAAGTCAAAGTATCACTATTTGCAGATGATATGATAGTATATTTAAGTGATCCCAAAAGTTCCACCAGAGAACTACTAAAGCTGATAAACAACTTCAGCAAAGTGGCTGGGTATAAAATTAACTCAAATACATCAGTAGCCTTCCTCTATACAAAAGAGAAACAAGCCGAGAAAGAAATTAGGGAAATGACACCCTTCATAATAGACCCAAACAATATAAAGTACCTCGGTGTGACTTTAATCAAGGAATTAGAAGATCTGTACAATAAGAACTTCAAGACTCTGAAGACAGAAATTGAAGAAGACCTCAGAAGATGGAAAGATCTCCCATGCTCATGGATTGGCAGGATTAATATAGTAAAAATGGCCATTTTACCAAAAGCGATCTACAGATTCAATGCAATCCCCATCAAAATACCAATCCAATTCTTCAAAGATTTCGACAGAACAATTTGCAAATTCATCTGGAATAACAAAAAACCCAGGATAGCTAAAACTATCCTCAACAATAAAAGGACTTCAGGGGGAATCACTATCCCTGAACTCAAGCAGTATTACAGAGCAATAGTGATAAGAACTGCATGGTATTGGTACAGAGACAGACAGATACACCAGTGGAACAGAATTGAAGACCCAGAAATGAACCCACATACCTATGGGCACCTGATTTTTGACAAAGGAGCCAAAACCATCCAATGGAAAAAAGATAGCATTTTCAGCAAATGGTGCTGGTTCAACTGGAGGTCAACATGTAGAAGAATGCAGATTGATCCATGCTTATCACCCTGTACAAAGTTTAAGTCCAAGTGGATCAAGGACCTCCACATCAAACCAGATACACTCAAACTAATAGAAGAAAAAGTGGGGAAGCATCTGGAACACATGGGCACTGGAGAAAATTTCCTGAACAAAACAAAATTTCCTGGCTTATGCTCTAAGATCAAGAATCGACAAATGGGATCTCATAAAACTGCAAAGCTTCTGTAAGGCAAAGGACACTGTGGTTAGGACAAAACAGCAACCAACAGATTGGGAAAAGATCTTTACCAATCCTACAACAGATAGAGGCCTTATATCCAAAATATACAATGAACTCAAGAAGTTAGACCACAGGGAGACAAATAACCCTATTAAAAAATGGAGTTCAGAGCTAAACAAAGAATTCACAGCTGAGGAATGCCGAATGGCTGAGAAACACCTAAAGAAATGTCCAACATCTTTAGTCAGAAGGGAAATGCAAATCAAAACAACCCTGAGATTTCACCTCACACCAGTGAGAATGGCTAAGATCAAAAACTCAGGTGACAACAAATGCTGGCGAGGATGTGGAGAAAGAGGAACACTCCTCCACTGTTGGTGGGATTGCAGACTGGTACAACCATTCTGGAAATCAGTCTGGAGGTTCCTCAGAAAGTTGGACATTAAACTACCTGAGGACCCAGCTATACCTCTCTTGGGCATATACCCAAATGATGCCCCAACATATAAAAAAGACACATGCTCCACTATGTTCATAGCAGCCTTATTTATAGTAGCCAGAAGCTGGAAAGAACCCAGATGCCCTTCAACAGAGGAATGGATACAGAAAATGTGGTACACCTATACAATGGAATATTACTCAGCTATCAAAAACAATGACTTTATGAAATTCATAGGCAAATGGAGGGAACTGGAAAATACCATCCTGAGTGAGGTAATCCAATCACAGAAAAACCTACATGGTATGTACTCATTGATAAGTGGCTATTAGCCCAAATGCTCTAATTACCCAAGATGCACCAAACACATGGAACTCAAGAAGGATAACCAAAATGTGAATGCTTCATTCCTTCTTTAAAAGGGGAACAAGAATATCCTTTGGAGGGAATAGGGAGGCAAAGTTTAGAACAGAGGCAGAAGGAACGCCCATTCAGAGTCTGCCCCACATGTGGCCCATACATATACAGCCACCCAATTAGACAAGATGGATGAAGCAAAGAAGTGCAGGGTGACAGGAACCGGATGTAGATCTCTCCTGAGAGACACAGTCAGAATATGGCAAATACATAAATGAATGCCAGCAGCAAACCACTGAAATGAGAACGGGACCCACATTGACCAAATCAGAGAAAGGACTGAAAGAGCTTGAAGAGGCTTGAGACCCCATATGAACAACAATGCCAACCAACCAGAGCTTCCAGGGACTAAGGCTCTACCCAAAGACTATACATGGACTGACCCTGGGCTCCAACTGCATAGGTAGCAATGAATAGCCTAGTAAGAGTACCAGTGGAAGGGCAAGCCTTTGGTCCTGCCAAGGCTTGACCCCCAGTGAACTGGATTGTTGTGCGGAGGGCAGTAATGGGAGGTGTTTGGGAGGGGAACACCCATATATAGGGGAGATGGAAGGGTTAATGGAATGTTGGTCTGGAAACCGGGAAAGGGAATAACATTTGAAATGTAAATAATAAATACCCAATTTAATAAAGATGGAAAAATCAATCAAACAATCAATCAATCTGAGGCTAGATAGGCCATAGACGTAGGGAAAACTAAATACTGCTATTTTGCTAAAGTAACCTAAAATAACCCCTGGTGACATCCTGTTGTACCCACAGATCAGTCTCAACCAGCTATCATCAAAGAAGCTTCCTCCTCCAGTAGATGGGGAGTAATGGGGACACCCATAGCTAGACAACATGCAGAAGGACCTTGGGACATTTCGTCCTAAGTAGGATTTCCTCATCAAAGCCCTCCCCTCAGGATTCAGGGAGCTGTAGAGGAGAGGAGGTGGATGGATGAGAGTCAGAAGATGGGAGTCACCGGAAACCGTGTCTTCCAATCACAGCAGAACTGCCACACCAAAGAACTCAGATAGTAATAATATGCATTGGGTCTGCACAGATCCAAACCAGATGGGGGTCCCAGCACTAATAGGACAGGGAAGTGGACATGAGCTCCCATCCCCAACCAAGAAGCTGTATCCAATTAACAGCAGCTCACCCAAGTCCCACTGGACACCTAAAAATTTAGGACGGGCTCCATCTCCAGCTATGGCCAACATAAAAGGAACTCAAAGGTATTTGGGGAATACCTCTTTTTTTTTTTTTTTCGAATTTCACATTGCTTTGTTCGGCCTTTTATTTTAATTTTAAAACACTAGTGGGCTTTTACTTGTACAGTACAGTACAGTACAAGTAAAACTGTACATTCTTTACAGTTTTGGAGAGGATGTGTGTGTGTGTGTGTCTGTGCGTGTCTTTGTGTGTGTCTGTGTGTGTGCCTGCACGTGTCTGTGTGTTTGTGTATGTCTGTGTGTCTGTGTGTGTGTCTGTGTGTGTGTCTGTGTGTGTGTCTGTGTGTATGTGTCTGTGTATGTCCGTGTGTGTCTGTGTTTGTGTCTCTGTGCGTGTGTCTGTGCGTGTGTGTGTGTGTGTGTGTGTGTGTGTGTGTGTGTTGCTCTTAGTTTGTTGTTACTGCTGTTGTTTGGTCATTTCATTTTGTCATTGTCCTTTTTATCTGCCTGTTTTCTTGAGAAAGAAGGTGTGGAGTTGAAAGGGTACAGAGGTAGGGAGGATATGGAGGAAGATATGGGAGAGAAGACCGTCTTAGGAATATGCTGTATGTAAGTAACTTTTTAATTTTTAAGAAGCTTAAAAAACAATGAAATTAAATTTAAAACAGGCTGGAGAAGTGGCTTAAGGGGACTGGATTCTTTTGTAGAGGGATTCCCAGGACCTACACAGTAGCTCACAACCACTTGCAACTCCAATTCCAGGAATATTCAATGCCCTCTTCTGACCCACGTGAGCTATTTGTTGCAGGCATGTGGTACACATGAACTCACTCAAACACAGACACACACACACACACACACACACACACACACACACACACACACACACACACACGAAAACAAATAAATAACTTTTAAAATATAAATCATTCTGCTTGACCTATTTGTCCCAACAAAGTAGACTGAAAGAGAATACCCTCACTTGGCAAAATACAAACACCATTTTCTATAATACGCCTAGACCACAATTCAAAGTTCCAAATTCTGTGAGTTTTATTTTATACACTTCTGTACACACTCATACCACTGTGAACATCAGAGGACATCAGAGGACAAGTTGTGAGAGTTGGTTCTCCCCTTCTACCATGTGGGGTCCCAGGGATTGAACTTGGGTCAGCAGGCTTGGCAGACTGGAGCCTTTACCCTGTGAGTCATCTCTCCTGCCCAGAATTCCAAATGTACAGTCTTCTGTTGGAGACTTCCCCATCCAGCCTTGGTTTTGTCTTTACAGCTATGACCACTATTCCTGAGTTTCAGAGTCCTGGTTAACTTTCTAATATATGAAGGATAAATACAGACACTTGGGTGAGAGGAGTCCTGAACTGGCTTACTAGTTCAGTTACAAGCAAATGTTCTTTGAACTTATACAGAAAATGGATAATTTTATATCCTACTCCCTGCAGTTATGATACAACTAGAGAAAGGTGGTGGTGGTGTACTTGGTGTTGGTAGTAATGTTTGAAAGGCAGGATAAGGATGACACATTAGGGTTCTTCTAGGCAACAAAACTATGTGTGCGCTATCCCTCCCCAGGATGGATAAAAACAGAGAAACAGCACTGACTTTAAAAAACAGAAATTGTGAATTTTTGTATCTATTATTCCTTCTCTTTTTTATAGCTCAAAAATTTTTTATCAATAAGAAATCTCTGGGGGTTGGGGATTTAGCTCAGTGGTAGAGCGCTTGCCTAGGAAGCGCAAGGCCCTGGGTTCAGACCCCAGCTCCGAAAAAAAAAGAACCAAAAAAAAAAAAAATCTCTGAAAAACTTTGTTGGAGGTAGTAGTAGTGGCCCACTTGCGTGTGTAATGGGAGGAGGTACACACATGCGCCGTACACCTGCAGAGGTTAAGACACCTGCGGAAGTCAGTTTCTTTCACATCTAGGTCTCCTTCATCAAACTCAGACCAGGCTTGATGACAAGTGCCTTTCCCACTAAGCTAGTCCCATCCTCCTTTAGTTTTATTTTTAGCTTTAATGTCAATCCTTCAATCAACTACGAGTTAAGCCTAGCATGCCTTATGAGAAAGAGCTGGAGGTTTTTAATATATCCAGTTCTTCCTGAGAACATGTGAGCAATGCCTGCTCCCCGCTCTGAACTACCTTCTGCCTTTGTCAAAGGCAGAGCATCAGATAAGCATAGGTCTCCTTCTAGAAGGCACACAGGTCCAGACTTAATCTGTCTTTATGCCAAAATCACTGACTTCAACAGTATCTCAACTGTGGTGTCTTATTTTGTAGGTCTGCCACAGCTAAAATTTTTAAACCCATTTTTCATAAACTTCTACCCTGCCCTCATTTAAGCCCCCCCCCCCCAGAAAGGGGGCAGTAATTGGGACTTGGTGAGGCCTCTGGAGGTAGAGAGCCAAGGTTTTTGTAAGGATTTCCACCATGAGTACAGTATCTGTCCACCTCTACTTGTCTGTGTTCATTTCCCTCAACAGTGTATTTGGTTTTCACTGAGTCTGCGAATCTTCTGTCAAGTGTAGTCCCAAGCGTCTCCAGACACTATTATCCTACCATCTTAACACTGGGGGAGGCTTGTGTGGGAAGGTCACTCGTTTTATCAGATACACTGAATTCCCTACATCATTTTCTCAAGCTTTGCATGCCGGGGACTGAACTGAGTTTTAATTCTTACCTTTCTCTTTTTGTCCTATGACATGGGCTACAAATCCACTAGATACTCAGAAAAGTTGGCATTCTAAAGTGAAGGCGGAGGAACCCCCACTCGCCATGAGTCATCCACTCGCCATGAGTCATTTGCCGTCCTTTGGTTTTCTGAGCTCTGCTAACAAGTTAGTTTGATCTTGTGGTTTAGCATAGACATGCCTTCTGGTTTCCTCAAGTTACTAGTGAGAATGCATGAAGTAAGCTGCATATTTGAGTCAACTCTGCACTGGTGGGAAGAGTCTAGACTTCGGGTTTCTGTGTTCACTGCTCCGTTTAAAGCACTACTGCATTTGTAGTTTACTGTATTTTGACCTAAAGCAATTGGCAATGGTCTTCTGAACAGGTTTCCACAGTAAGCCTGTCAGCTCCTCAGGCCACATAAATAACTGCCCTCAGAACAGAGGAGTTGGAAGTAATGGGAAAACAAATTGGCTTTACTCCAGCTGTATCCAAAATAACTGTATTAGGTTTGGCCTTTCTACCACAGGTGGCTAACCCCAGTTCTAGGAAAGAGAGCATCAGGAGCTATCAGGACCAAGGCTACCCTTCACTGAGCACTGACACAATAGCTGGTGATTTTGTGGTTTAATCCCCACACACCCCCAGCACCCAGGCCCCAGGCCTCCACCCCATTTGCAAGCATGGGTCCCAAAGTCAGCTTGAGGGGCATTCCTTTCTTGATTAGCTCCCAGCATGGGGACTTCCTCAAGTCTTTCCAATCCCCACGCAGCAAACATGGCAGGCTTGAGAAGTGGTCAGGATGAGGGACTAAGTGGCAGAGCTGTGTCACAGGACAGGTCTTTCCTGAGGAATAGGCTCCACTTACAAACGGAAAGCATGTTCAACTGCTCTTTTGGAACATGCGTGTTTCCCAGGGGTTGTCTAGCATTAGAACCTCTGGGTGGAACCCCATCTGGGCCAACCAAGTGGTCTAGCATACACTGAAGGTAAAGGCACAAACGCACTGCTGCAGACCAATACTCCATCGAAGCCTCCAGTTTTCACAATATCCACAGCAGGCTTCAGGCTATATACTTTATTAAACTACCTCACAAACACTAGAAACTAAAATTCATTCAACTGAACTGTAACAATCTATTTACAGAGTACTGCCTCCAGATTGATCAGTGCTGAACCTGGTTCTTCCCCAGGCATAAAGCCCATCCTCCAAAGAGGTCTGGGAATACCTGACAGAGAACATTGATATCCACTTGAACAATGGCAAGTCAGACAGAAGGACACCAGTCCAACACAGAAACAGACAGAAAGACAAACAGAAAGACACACATGGGCCCTGTACTGCCAAAAGGATTGAGGGCTTGCCTCATGGCTTCTTCAGGCTATAGGTTAGTCCCCACTGCTGGGGATGGTGGCTTTCAGAGGTGGTGAGTTCCAAACAGCAGAGCTGGTGCGCTTGTGGTAGCGAGTCTTCCTCTTCTTAAAGATGTCCTCCAAGTCCAGTGGGAGAATAGATCCGAAGAGCTCTAGAATGTTTGGGGGGTGGTAGTACTGGTGGACGATGGCCTGGCTGAGCTGAGTGCCTGAAGAAACCAGAGGTCTGGATCACTGCTTGGTGCTCTCTGGGAGCTTCCCTGATTCCTGCACCTACCCACAGATCCCAGCCACCCTTTCCACACCAGCATGCCTTGCTCCTACCCTATCTGCTTCTCTGGAGGCCTCTTGCCCACCTCCACCCAACAATTATCCTCTTCTAGCAGCTAAACCCAAACAACAGCTGCCAGGAGTTGTCTTAGGGCGATACTTTATTGTCCCCATTTTGTAGAAACTCGTCCCAAGGCACATGGTAGATGAATGGCAGAGCTAAGTGTGAAGACAAGCCTGTCTTCGGATCTTAAGCCGCCTTGCCTTGCTACTCCCACCAACCTCAGACTCTAAGGAAGAGCACACAGGCTAAAGGAGCAGAGCTGTGGGAGTCACAGCCCCACCAACCAGGCTGAAGAGGGCCCTAGAGGATCAGGAGAGGAACACACATCCAGGCCTTGCTCACTCATAATCATCTCAGCTGGGTCTTAGTATCACTGACTCCCTCTTCACAGATACAAAAACTAAGTAATCTAAGGCCAATTACCATCAGGTAACTTTGCAGACCACACTGACCCATGCTTGCTGTTCTCAAGTGACTTGATTTGAGTCAGTCATCAGTGACTTAGGAAAGCAAGATTCTGGTCACGATGGGATTCAAACAAGGTCAGTCATAAAAGTAAGTTGTCTTTCTGTCAAGTGCTGACCCACTGTGGGATCACATGGTGCTAACCTCTAGTTCAGCAAATCCTAAGAAGCACCCTAGCATGCCCTCCTGCCCATCCACACCTGTATAAATCTGAGACCCCCAAGACTCAAGGCAAATCTTGCTCAAGCACCAATGCCCCTGCTCGGGATCTTTCCTAGCTCTAGCATTCCAACCAAACCCTGCTACCCTCCTCAGTACTATGCTCACCCATGGGTGCTTACTTGGATCCAAGTCTCCTGAGCCATGCTGGGCCAGACTCTTCAGAAAGGACATGAGTCCATGTCAGAATACTTAGCAGCTTTGCTTACGCCAAACACAGCTACATTCAACAAGAGCAAAGGAACTCAACACCCTTCATCCTATATCCTCAGATGGGTCTTCAGGCCAGAGGAAGCCTCCTACCTCTGGGTGCATGCTCAAAGCCCAATGCTCATAAGTCCTCAGGTCAATGCCATAAGTCACTGGGCCCTAGCATGTCAGCACACCAGCCTGTACGCTGCAGCAGCTAGGCCATCACTTCCACAGCCCACAAAGGTGAGGAAGGGAGGCAACCCGAGCCTCTTCAGGAACGCTGGGCTCCACTCACCTTTGGCCCAGGAAGGGATGGGTTTCCGGGGATGGGCCTCATCATCTGTGGAGTCATCGCTATTCAGGTCCATCCCATAGTCATCCATGCTGATCTTGGGAAAGGACTTGGGTCCTTGTGGAGTCATCTGATATGAGGTACAAACAGGAGACTAGAAGAAAATCAGCATGGTCATTAGCTCCCCTCCCCTGCAATCCTGAAGGACACTCTGGCCATCTCCCTCACTTCTCAAAGAGAAAAGAAAGCTTCAGGGTCACTTTTTCATTTTAGTAAGTCGGGAAATATGAACCACTTTGTACCATGAAAACTTTCTTTCATGTTGGCATTTCCCTCCCTCAAAGATGCTTCAAGACACTCCATGACCTTCAACTAGCTTTCCACCATGAATGGTCCTTTAATCCCAGCAACTGGGAGGGTAAAGTAAAAAGATTACAAATCTGAGGCTACCCTGGGTTATACAACCGGATCCTGTCACCACAAAGAGAAAGAAGAAAAAAGAAACAGACACAAGTGACTTGCTCTTTCTTCCAGCTCTAACCCACGTCTGAGCTCAAGCAACGGAGAGTGGTGTTAAGCACCCTCGCACAGGGCAGGATGTGCCTCACCTGCACATCCACAGTCATGTTCAGTGCTTTGCCGGCGGCCACCTCCTTAGCTTTCTTTGCCTGCTCCTCCTGCAGTTGCTGCTCAGCCAGGCGCTGCTGCTCTTCCTAGGACCCAGCCAGCAACAAGATTAGATGTGTCCTTCCTCTCCTCTTGCCACACTGCTACGCCTAGCACATGTACTCTTCAGGGCTGCCTGAAGAGCATAGTCCCGGCTTCCCGATGCTCTCCGCTCAGCACAGAACCCACATGGAGTCCATTTTCCCAACACCCTACCTTCTTCTTCTTCTCTTCCAGTTCCCTCTGAAGTCGTTCCTTTTGGAGCCGCAGGGCCTTCTCTCTCTCCTGCATCTCCCTGAGGACCACCAAGAATCTGTCAGGCCAGTAGTAGGGCCCCAGCCCTGTTCCCGCCCTACAGAGGGAATCTAGGCATGGTGGACATGCCTTTAGAGAATGGAACAAGTAGAACTAGACATCAGCTTGAAGCCAACAGCTGGACTCTCCAAAGGCAAGCTTCAGAGCCTGACTTTGAAGTCAGATAGCAAACAGCCCCTCTTCCATGCCAGTGAGGTACGAGCCTCCCCATTCTCTTTTTCACAGTAGGAAGATTAACACCTCTCCTCCAGCCTGGCTATGACCACTGCATGAGAGCGACGACAGGTGAAGGAGCACTCAGCTCCGCCCACAGTGAGCAGGGGTCACCCCTACAGTCAGGAGCCTGACCTTAAACAAGTCATTTAGCCTCACTCTCAATCCAGGTTCCTCTGTAAAGCTGATTGTCTCTATGCCACAAAAGCTTTAAGTAAGGATTAAATTTTTTCAGAGTAACCCTCAGAGCTACCAACCAAACACCCCATCACTCTTCAAGGCTGGTACAACTCTCACCATGCAGCTCTGAAGCCACAATTGCATCCACCGCCCATTCCCACCCAGACTCTTTCGTGTCAATCTATATGCACCCAATACTGCCCTCCTCAGTTCTCCATTAAGCCTGTAGCCATCTCAGGAGTTGGGAAGGAAGAAGAAACAGTTGCTGGGCCTGTTGGTCTGCACACATATGTATGCACAGTCCTAGTAAATGTCAGTGAAGGGAAAACCTCACTGGGTTATCATCACCAAGGGAAGCATAGGCACCAGGACTAACGGTGCTCAATGTCCTATACTGCAATACAAACGTCCCTCATGCCCAGGATGTCTGGGTCAGGCCCATGGAGAAGTACCATCAAAGACCTTACTGTACCCACTGAGAAAAAGACACCAAAGGAGTCAGCACATTCTGCTGAAGCAGAACAAAACATGGACTAACCCTGAGCTGTTACCCCTTGAGTCTCCTACAGCTAACATAGATCCTATTTGGTGGTCCACCAGCTGTAGGCACCTGGTTTTGAAGCCAAGGGAAAGCCTACCAACCTTCAAGTGAGGAGATGCCAAGAAGCAATAGCCCTGCTGCCTGTCGCAGGACAGTAGTAAATGGCCAGTGGGTGGCCTCACCTCTTGGCCCGAAGTCGTTCCTGCTCCCTCCGTTCCTGCTCTCTCCGCTCCTGCTCCCTCCGCTCCTGCTCTCTCCGCTCCTGCTCTCTCCGCTCCTGCTCTCTCCGTTCCTGCTCTCTCCGTTCTTGCTCTCTCCGCCGCTCTTGCTCACGCTGTTCTGCCAGTCGCCTGGCCTCAGCTGCTTTGCGGCGCTCCTGTTCTTCCTCCTTCTTCCGCTGTAGCATTTCTTGATGCCGCCGCTCCTCTTCCTCCTGAGTTAGCAATGAAAGGAAGTATAGGGGCTGGAGAGATGGCTCAGTGGTTAAGAGCACTGACTGCTCTTCCAGAGGTCCTGAGTTCAAATCCCAGCAACCACATGGTGGCTCACAACCATCTGTAATGGGATCTGATGCCCCCTTCTGGTGTGTATGAAGACAGCGACAGTGTACTCATATATAATAAATAAATACATCTTTAAAAAAAAAAAAAAAAAGAAAGTGCAGGACACACAAGCCATGCCTGGGCCCTCCAGCCAAGGAGCTGCTCCTTCCCATAGCCCTAGCTCCTAAAGCACTGGTTATCACCATGACATCAGCTAGGACTGAGCGGCCAGACTCCTTGACAAGTTTTGAAAGTTATAGGCAGACAGAAAAGACATCTGGCAACAGCTGCAGCAGAACCGACAAGCAAAGGGGGATCTTGGAGAGCTAGCTGTGTGCAATAGGCAAGCCACCTGACCCAAGGGTCGGTTTCCCATCTGTAAAACAGGAAGGACAGCAGCATGGGCACCTCAAGGAGCTGCTGAGTTAACACACATTAAAACTTAAGAAGTGCCTATCAGAGCCTAGATATACCACACTGATTTGTTCCCTACAGTAGTAAGACTGCCAGTTCCAGAGAGATGGGGCCCGAGAGTGGAGTGTAAGTACAATCACCTGCTGGGCACTCGGCGTATACCAGGCCTGACACGCATCAGGGCGTCGTGCTCTCAACTGCAGCCCTATCAGCAAGATCACTCTGCTATCTGAGTAACCTGAGCAAGGTCACACAGCGAGGAAATGAATAGCAGATGTGAGGGGAAGCCTGACTCCAGAAGCACATTTCATCTTCAGACTTTGGCTTCTACAATCACCATGACACAGCCCTCAAGTCTCCTCTACAGAACGGGCCTAGCCAGCGCCAGGGCACCCGCTTCCTCCCCGCCCCCGCCTGACGTACCTGCTGGAGCCACTTGAGCCTGCGCGCCTCCTCCTCCTGCTTCCTGCGCGCCTCCATCTCTTCCATCTTCTTGGCGGCCGCCTTCTTCTTGGCCTTCTCTGCCAGCCGCTCCTCCTTAGCCTGCAGAATCCACTCACATGTGCCCTCTGAAGCAGCCTCTCACCCGGCATGCAGCATGGAGCCTGGAGCTCTGTGAGAGGCACCCCATTTCCCTACAAACCCTTCCCAGAACTCAGGACTGCTCACTCACCAAGGGTTGCTGGGAAAAGGATTAGGCTAGACTTCCTGCATTCAACTTGCCTCAGAAAAGATCGAAGCCCACGAGACGGAGGGCAAGAATACACAAGCCGCCCGGCCAACGACTTATGGAGGAGTCCAGTTTCACCTTTCAGGCTGCCACCCCTAAAGTGCTAGAGCTCCACTAAGGCCCCACCCACTGGGCCATCAGCCCAGACTCACCTTCTCTGTCTTCTCATCAATCTGAGCAAACTTCTGCTCAATCTGCTTCTTCTTTTCCTCCTTCATCTGTTCCACCCGCTCACGAGCCTGCAATACCTTGCGGAGGCGCTCTTCACGCTTCCTGTGGGCACAGCTCAGTCAAAGAGAGCCTACACAGGCTGGGGCCGGCCAGGCTGGGAGCTGGGACACTTACAGCTTCACCTCCTCCAGGCGCCGCCGCTTGTCTTCCTCTACCTTCTGTCTGCGCAGCTGCTCGGCCTCCTCCTTCCGCCGCAGGCTCTCTAGGCGCTGGCGCTCCTTCTCCTGAAGAGGGCAGGGTGCCCACAGGGATATGAATAAGGACACGCACCAACCCCAAAGGCTGCCTGGCAGCATGCACCACTCTCAACCAGACACAGTAGCAGATGCCTCTCAGGCAGACAGCCAAGCATACGCTGTGACCACCCTAGGCAAGCATAGGCATCCAGTTTCTCCCTCAGGTGGACAGAGTGCTTCCCATGAACCTGACTTGTAGGCAACACACACACACACACACACCAAAAAAAAAAAAAAAAACAGCCTCAAATTAGATGTGTGTTGACTATAATTATATAAACAGCTTGAAAGTGACTAAATATGGGACCGCATTCAGCCCCGCCATGCTGCCAAGCATGGCCACTGGAGAAAGGGAAACATGGGGAGCTTGACTGCGCTCATCCCAAGCTGCCATCCATAGGGTGTTGGACTTTAAGGAAGTGCCAGGGATGGGAAAATGCAGTCTAAGATATGGGAAATCAAAGCTGGTATTCCCTGACTCCTGGGTGGGCATCTAGTCATCACTAGAAAACCACACAGAAGTCAAAAGTGAAGTGTCGGGGTCCACAGGCCCTGGAAGAACAAGGCCAGGGGCACTGGGAGCCCTCAGGCTAAAGATAGCATCTAGCCGGGGGCCTGGGCTGTGGCCAGGAGCTCCAGCTTAGCTCATCTGCAAAGGTAGCAGTGGTTGTCTGGAATTATAGGAATCCTTCTATGGGAGACGGCGGCTCTGTAGGAGAAGGCCTTCTCCATGCTCCCCTTGGCAGTGGTAGATGAGAGACAGTCCTTGGTTCCAAACTGTTTATTAGTCCATCATAAAAATGGTGCTTACCAACTTCTCACAGTGGTCCAGAGATTAAACACCTTTTGCAGAGAGGAATATCCAGGAAGGAGAGCTTACTGGCTAAACACTCAGGGCCATCTTATTAGCATGGAGAACTCTTGTTATGTGGGAAGTGTGGTGCATGTTCCAGGCCAGGAACCTGGCAGGGAGTAGGGAGTCCCCTACCGTCTCAGTTGTGTACCTGAGTTTCCAGGGATTCAGCCTGCTCTATCTTACCAAGTTTCCTGGTAGGTCTACTGTCCCACAACTAAAGACTAAAACTGCAAAGAAAATGGCAGGCAGCTCAGAAAGTGTCAGCTAATGTTCTATTTGGAAGGGCAAGATAAAGGAGCAGCCATTTATCACTTCCAACACATCCTGGGAGTGTGAATATGCACCACTCTTTTATGCACATCAACTCTTTTAGAAGAGTTGAAAAAAATAAAGTACCATCAAATGTTAAAAGTTACACAGGCTAGTGAGCTAGCTAAAGGATGGTATGTCTTTTCCTTCAGTTTCCAAATATCTTGTGATATGCCTGTGTTAATTTTTAAAACACCATTAAGATAGCTAGTTGTACAGCAGATCAGTGCTGGCATCACTTCCCAGGCAGACCCACAAAGTCCCATAGGGACACAGTCACAGCTACATGCAACAGCCAAGATGGGGAGAGGCTCCAAACTGGCCAAGGACTAAACTAATGCTTTCCAGCACCCACATGGGGCTCGACTATCTGGAGTTCCAATTCCAGGGGCTCTGATGCATTCTCTGGCCTCCCTGGGTACCAAGCATCCATCATGCAAGTGTTATATGGTATACAGACAAAAATGCAGATAAAAACACCCATACACATAAATAATTACTGCCAGAAATTTTTAAAAGCCAATTATGTGCTATTTACAAGCAACTCACTTCAAATGTAATCATTTAGACAGGTTGTTCAGAGGCCTCAGCTGAAAGCACTGTGGCTACCAAAGGTAGCATATGACTCAACACAATTCCCATGACACCCTCCGAAAATACTCCTACTGACTAAGAACAGGTCTACGGCTGCTGAGATTCGGAATGAGGGCCGTGTGGCCATGAAACGTAGCTAAGAGCTTTCTGTGAGTAGGCTACAGACATGGCCTGGATCCCAACTGTGGCAATGGCTAAATAAACCATGTCACAATTCCCCCAAGCTTCACCATATTCTGTAACTTTTTCTATTTAAACAAAAAACATTTAAGAGAGACATCAGGAGCTATTAAAACCAAGCTGGGTTTAGAAGAACCTAAAAAGCACTGGTCTTTGAGAAATCCACATGAAAGAATGGGTGACCTTTAGTAGGCTCTCCAACCACCCAGACTTAGGAAGAAAAGATGGGAACCAAACATAATGGCACACACTTATAATCTCAGGATTTGGGAAGTAGAGGCAGGAGGGTTAGGAAGTGAGGGCCAGCCTGGGCTACTTGAGACCACTTCTTAAACAAACAAACAAACACAGACACACAGACACACACACAGACACACACACACACAGATACACACACAGACACACACAGACACACACACACACACACACACACACACACACACACACACACACACACACACGTACGTAGGGAGGGTCACACTCTTTCTCTCCCACCCTACAGTATACAAGTGCTCTCCATGGGAAAAGGTACTTCAGAAGCAAGGCTGGACGGCACCCAGTGTTCACCACCTCTTCTTCTTCTTCCAGTCAAACTCCAGCTTCAACACAGCTTGAGCAGCATTTATTATACTGCATTATTTGTAACTTGGTGCTTTAAGAGTCTGTCATGCTACAGAATCCATTTCTCCTCTGGCCTAGACTTCAAATGAGCTTTGGTATCCCCAGAGCCATGATCGAGTCCCATGAAAAATGGGAGGAAACTACAAGCTGGAAACTACAAGCTCTTTAGCCTGGAGGCCTTACATGGGCACTCTCCCTGCCAAGTATCCAAAACCTACTTTTTATGAAGCCTTGCACTCAGTGTGTGCACACTCACTCTCCAAGTCACCAAATCTCCTGAGGCTGCTTTCTTCATTTTGTAGAAGAGGAAACTCAGGTATAAAAAGAACCTTTCAACCTTGCCAGGCTACAGTAACTGAGCTATAATCACCAGAAGCCCTGTGCAGAGAACTGGGTTCCCCAAAGCAGGCAGGGCAACATGCAGGACCTCTTGGGCATGTCCATACCTCCAAGGCCCTGGTCAATATAAGAGCGGGGAGGAAGTGAATGGCCAAGTGAAGAAATAAGTTCAGATTTCTTCACTGCCAGGCATAAAAATAAGTCCAGAAGCCAGAGCGAGCTAATGAGGCTACTGGGAGACATGCTGTCACCTTGACCAACCTGAGGACAAACAAGCTCGGGACCTATGGGCCAGCTGCTGAAGGCAGAAGCCCTCCAGGTGCCTCCATGACTCTTCTCAGAACTGTACCAAGGGGCTGCATCAAGGTACAAAGCAGGAAGAAAGGTAAGAAGGTACAGAGAGCTTGGTAACCAGGCGTCCTACATGACCTGAGCAATACCGCACCCCTTTCCCGACAAAGTACTGAGCAGCTATTCTGGCTGGAGCGCCACACAACTCTTTCCTGAGAAAGCAGTGTCCTTCTCCTCCCTAGCAATTCCCTGTTTGTACTTTGTAGTCAAATGAACAATAAAATAACCTTGTTCTCAGTATAAACTTTGTTTGGGCGGGGGCTATTTACCATCTCATGCCTATGTATGACTGGGCACACATAGTGTTAAAACTATAGGATGGGGGCTGGGGATTTAGCTCAGTGGTAGAGCGCTTACCTAGGAAGCGCAAGGCCCTGGGTTCGGTCCCCAGCTCCGAAAAAAAGAACCAAAAAAAAAAAAACTATAGGATGTACAATTCACACCTACACAGGTTGAAGTTTCCAACTGTCAATCAAAAGTTTACCAGAGAAGAAAACTATCTAAACCCTGTCCCTAGCAACCAACTCCTCTTTCTCCTGGACCTACTCAGGCCTATTCTTTCCTTGCAGGCCACCTAACCTTGACTTTCACCTTTAAATAAAATTCTGAACTTGTCAAAAGGCTCAGTAGGGGTAAACACATACCATCAGCACTGATAACCTTAGTTTGATCCCCAGAATCCATTTGACAGGAGAATAAACTCCAAAAACTGTCCTTTAACTTTCTTCCAAATATACCTACCTACACACACACACACACACACACACACACACACACACACACACACACACACACGAATAAACCAGTTTTAAAGGAAAAATCCCACATTATTTGTATGAATGTCTATTTTCAAATCTTTAAACAGATGACAAGAAACTGAGCTATAGGGGGCTGGAGAAATGGCTGAGCAGTTAAGAGCACTGACTGCTCTTCCATAGGTCCTGAGTTCAATTCCCAGCAAACACATGGTGGCTCACAACCATCTGTAATGAGATCTGATGCCCTCTTCTGGTGTGGCTGAAGACAGCTACAGTGTGCTTTATATATAATAAATAAATATATCGCTGAAAAAAAGAAAGGAAGAAAGAAACTGAGCTATAGCTGGTCTAGCAGCAACCAACCAGGAGCAGGACACAGGACTGAGCTACTCCCAGGTCCCAGTCCTCCAAAGCTCTTGCTCACAGCAAGTAACCCAGCCCTGCTTAGCTCTGAGGTGCCTGGGAAGAGAACAGCTTCTTTGGTCTTGTTTCCAGATGCCACTTGCCATCATCTACATTGTAACTGCACAGCTGGACCCAGCCTCAGTTTATAGTTACCAGTCCTACCCCATCAGACATCATATCAGGGTTACTGCTGAGGTCTATGACCCAGTAAATCTCAGTGGCTCTGTGGACCAGAGACATGTCTGTTCTTTTCACAGGCCCTCAAGCCCCAGTGTTGAGAATGAGGAAGTAGATGGCTGTGGGAAGCACTTCTAGCTATAGGCTGCATAAACACTCCCAGTAGCAATGGATGGGCAGAGGGCAATCTCTACGGTAGGAGGTTGCAGAGCCCCAAAACTGTTGATTCCCACCAGTTACCCTGGTGACTCCAGTGCCTCCCACTTGCACATCTGCCTTCCTAACACTCCCACTTGCAATGTTAGTGCTTCCACAGGGGCTGTCAGCTACACAGTAACAGGACATGGTTAAGAACTAGGTGCAGCTCTGTTAAGGGACAGGGAATGGCTTTACTTACAACAAAGCTGCACTGTGGAGAGGAAACAGAAAACACCAAGAGTTAATGCCAAGTGATGTCCTATGGGGCAGGCTACACACCTATCTATGGTAGTGGGTCTACTCAGGGCCTTTCACCAACAACAAACTGCTACCTCATCTCACCCATCCCCCCTCCCAATAGTAAAGGTGTCTTCACCTGCCCTTCTCAAGTCACACCCACCATTGGTCTGTGGACACAGTAGGCAGTGTTAGGTCTGCTTAGCCAATCTTCCCACTTTCAGGCCTAGGGCTCACCAAGCAGCTGAGCTTCTGAGTCACAGTCCAGGATCCAAAAGTCAGAGCAATACCACAGAACTGAGGCAACCCTTGGCCACAGAGGCTTTAACTAGTCCAGCATCAGTGTTAGGTCTCCATATGCCCAGGACCACACTATTTTCAGTAACTTAAGGGAGCTTTCAACCCCAGTGCCCTAGTTCCAGCAAAGCACAGCCAGGGGCCGGCTCCCTTACCTTAGGGTCCACACGGAGTGGAGTGTTGCGTTTAATAAAGGACTTCATGACACTGCTGCGGGAGGCCAGAGTAGGGGTCATGAGCATCTGGTTCTTCTGCACTGTGTGCAAGAAAGTCCGGAGGGGCCGTACCACCTGCAGACCAGGGCCAGAGTCAGAATGGAGCAAGCCTGGCAGACACCAAGCAAGGGTAAGGACCCGCTCACCTTGCTGGCTGGACAGGGTGGGGAAGGGGTCTTGTTCCGGGGAGGCTGCAGCTCTTCATCCTCCAGATGCTCCTCATCCAGTTCACTCATGGCCTGCTTGTAACTGCGTTTCCTCCTACCCAGGACAGGTGGCCACATGTCATAAAAAGGAGTCAAGAATCCACCTCATACCCCTACTATATTCCATAAAAACCATCCATGCAAACACATCTGGGCTCAAGCCTCAGAACTCCAGACTTGAAGAGACTGCAGACCAACCAACCCTTTGCTGCCTATTCAGGAAAATTTAGGTGGCCAATGAAAGGTCACAGAGCCAAGGATGTAGAGGGACATAATCATTCCCAAGACAGCATCTACAGCATCAAGTTGCTTCCTCTGTTAAGTCAGAGAATCAAACAATGACACCAATCAAGAAGCAGAAGGCCTGGCCACACCCCTACATAGCCTTTCTATGCAAGGACCCCAGCTTGATTCAAGCACCACCTGCGAACCTCAGACCACAGCTGCCTACACATTCTTTTCCAGATGCAAACCTGACACTCTGGGGTGGTTCTCTGTGTCCATCTGTTTGGTCAAGCTCAGCGTCTGTGAAGAGAGAAATTTCAGTGAGGCTGTTTGAGTGATGGCAGTAGGGTATATATAATGCTGGTTTTAGGAAAGGGGTCCAGCAGCAATAGCTACATCGAGAGTAATCCCTGCTCCTGGCAACCTCAGGGTGGTCAATGGCAAAACCACCAACCTCAGTGGTAACTGGCCTTGAGCCCAGGATACTGGTCCCCATCAGATCCTCTAGCCCTTATCCCTTGACAACTATGACACAAATGGCAAGACAGCATCACTGAAGCCTTGATGCATATGCCACTCCCTCTACCACAAAAAAACTATGTACAGAAACCTTACAGGACAAGCTGCCAACTCTACTGTAATTAAACTCACCTCCCCTGGCCTTCAATTGTTACCACATGACAGAAAATGAAGTTTCTTCTCATGGGGTCATCGCACAGAGCACAGTACATCTTATTTCACACCAAGAGGAAGCAGCCTTTACTGAAAGTCTTTGCAGCAGTTCTGGCAGCTTTCAAACTGGCACAATTATCCCGACCCCTTCATAAAGGGAATGTTTTGCTAGAAACCTTACAGTGCCATTTCTTCACATCATGGAAATCACCCTCCCGAGAGAGACATGAGCCAGACTCCAGGAGCCTACTAGTAGCCTGGGAAGCCAGGCAAGGGCTCCTGACCAACTCCCCAAACCTACAGTAACCCTGCTCTTTTTGAACTAGAAGTCAGAAACAAGCCAGGAACAAGGGGCCAGGTAGGTACTCAGACCCAGCCTGTAGTTCTCCATGAATCCTTTGGAGTGGGCTTCAAGACCCTCTTCACATGACACTCTCATACCTTTACTTCCTCAGGCCCTTGCCTCTGTTTCCTAATCCACCAGCTAGACGTATTCATGTGTCACTCAGCAGCCAAAAGATCATGGCACCTTCAGGTTTATCTTTGGCCTGTCAGATCAGAAAATGGTGTACCAAGACACAGGACCAAGCCAGCTCACCTTGCTCTTCAACAGCTGTTGCCTGGCCAGTGGCCACAGGCTTCGAGGTAGGCGTACTGATCGCCATCTTGGTGGCACTGTGGGGTTTGGAGGAACATCCACTGTTCTTGGAGACCTATAGGAAGAACCAAGACTTGAAGAAGCCCACATGGATCCTGAGGCTCAGGATGGCTGTGGCACACAGCTTTAGAACTGGAAGACTCAAGTCCTGTCCATTTCTGGCCTGTGGCCTTACCTCTTGCTCCTCTACTGCCTCCTCAGGCTCGGCCACCTCAACAGGCTCCTTTTCCAGGCTGAAAGCAAAGCAGGGGCACCGTGAGAACTCTTTAAGGCCCAGTCTTCCCAACTCCTCAAGTTAGGCCCAATATTAAGTGGCCAGACCTGGACCACAAGCCAAGAGCCTAGGCTGGATCAGAAGACAGCAGCCATCACCAGTGGCTTCCTGTGTAGAAAATTATGTGACTTTCTTATTAGGAGTGTGCACGTGAGGGCGATGATGGGTCTACAGCCTTTTCCTCCCATTCTCATTTCAAGTCCCAGCCATGAGATGAACAGCTTTGTGAACCAAATTCCCATCATCATGACATACTGCTCCCCAAAACAGCAGAGCCAACAGGTCATAGGTGGCTTGGCTCTAGGACCATGAGCTATGGTTCCAGTGACACATAGAAGACAAATAATTTACCCAACTGTCCCAGTCTGTGGAACCAGAAAAGTCTCCTCTCTCTTTTTTTTTTTTTTTTTTTTTTTTTGGTTCTTTTTTTTTCGGAGCTGGGGACCGAACCCAGGGCCTTGCGCTTCCTAGGTAAGCGCTCTACCACTGAGCTAAATCCCCAGCCCCTAGTCTCCTCTCTCTTGATGCCTGCTCACTACTCACCCAGGGGCCAGCTAACCCCAAGGTATGTCCAGACGCCATTTCCTCATCTCAAGCACTGAACCTCTGCCCCAAAGTAAAGAAGGACTAGCTCATGATAGCAGAGCATGGCCTCTGAGAAGTCAGTGCCCTGGCCACAAACAATGCTAGGTCTAATCTGGAGACAGAAAGCACCCCTGAGCCCGACTACCACACCCCACTACACCTCACTTTACATGGTTGTTCTGCATTACTTACAACCATGGAACTCACACACTCAGGTGACAAGTAATACTGATGGAACGATGCCTGGAGACTTGACAGTCACGTTGCTTGCTGCCTGGTCACATGGGAAGCAAGCTAAGGGAGCATGGCATGGCTGTCAGCAGTGCGATGGAAAGATGGGATGAGGATAGGCTTAGCCTCAACTAACAACTTTCACTTGGCGGTCGTCTCCACCCCCTCCTGCATGTGCTCTGACCACTCCTGTAGAAAGCACTAGCATGGAACTTACCCAACATTCTGAGGCACTTCAACATTCAGGAGCCTCTCCAGGTAACTGTGACCTGAAGGACAAACAAAAAACAAAAGATGGATAGCATCAAAGCCAGTCAGGAACCAGGCCAGAGGTGCAGGATAGCATCAAAGCCAGTCAGGAACCAGGCCAGAGGTGCAGGAAGTGTTTGCGGGAACACGATCACTGCTCCTTTCATAGACACACAGGCCTCTCTGTGCCCTGGGTCTCTCCCATACTCATCCTCACAACCTCAATGAGGTTATTAGCTTTATGTGGCTTGCATAACAGGCACACCTCCACCTCTTCACTAGGATAGGAGTATCTTGGAGACATGTCTGACATTACACTGGGCCCCAACACAAGCAACCTATTTACTCACAGACATTCATCAAGTACCTACTATGTACTGGGCTCTGGGTCAGGTGCGAGAGCCTCGGTGGTAGGAAAACTAACAGCCACTGTCTGGTCTTTCTACCTTCCAGCATCAAATAATTTTACACAGTAAACAAGGTTATGTGCAATCACCAAGTCAAGGATGCTAAAGTCTAGATGGAGACCTGAACTGATGTGAAAGACCTGAGGAGATGAAACAACCGACCGAAAGGGAACTGGGAGGTGGTAGTACACACCTTCAATCCCCTCCCTCAGGAGGTAGAGGTAGGGGGTTCTCTGAGTTCAAGACCAGCCTGGTCTATAGAGAGAGTTCTAGAACAGCCAGGGCTACACAGAGAAACCCTGTCTTGAAAAAAAGGGGGTTGGAGGGAGGGGAGGAAGGAGGAAGAAAGTATATCCAAACCCTGGAGATACCTGAGACATTTCTGGGTGATCCACTACTCCTTTCACCACCGAACTGAAGAGTGACTTCTACCTCACTATGTTAACATTAGCCCAAACAGCACAAAAGGAAAACATGCTGAAGCTTATACCCATCAAGAACTCTGCACCATACTCCATCACTGTCACACACAGCAACACAATGCCCAGTTTCAGTTAGGAACAATGGCTGCCACCTTTAACCCCAGCACTCAGGACGCTGAGACAGAGGGATTGTCACAAGTTCAAAGTCAGCCTGAGCTTGTCTCAATGAGTTACTGAACATGTATCATACCCAAGTACTAAGATGAGTTCTTTAACTACCATCAAGTCAATGTCATTACCATTTCAGACAGGAAACTAAACTTAAGAGAAGAGGTGTACCCAAGGTCACCAGGGGGCTGAGTTACTACATATTCTGGCCCCTGCCTCCTCACCTTCCCTTATTTCAAGAAGATAATCAATTGCTCGGCTTGGAATTAGACAGATCTGCATACACACAACCCAGAAGCCTATCCATCAGCAGCAAAGGTTGTGGGGGAGGGAAAAGGCAGTGCTTAAGAGCTACAAGTTTGCTGTTATGAAAACAAATTAGTTTCCTAATTTGAAGTGAAAATGGGAAAGGAAAAGACACCAATACTGTCACCATTGCACATGCAGATTCAGGATCACTACTGGCCATCTACAACTGTTGTGGAACTGACAAACAAACCACTAAAAAGATTGAAAAGGAGGCTGCCAAGACAGGAAAGAGCTCTTTCAAGTATGTCTGGGTCTTGGAGAAACAAAAGCGGAGTGTGAGCATAGTACCACTATTGACCTATCCCTGTGAAAAGTTAAGGCCAGTACACATTCTGTGACTACCACCCAGATGTGTCAGTGCAGACGCATCTCAGGATGACGGTGCCATCCAGTGTGTTGCTGCCAATGCTGGTGAATCTCCAAGAATGGTGACCTCTGAGCATGCACTTCTGACTTACACACTGGGTGTGAAAGAGCTAACTGTTGATGCCAACAACACAGATTCTATAAAGCCATCCTACAGCCAGAAGACATAGAAGGAATTAAGGAAGTCTGTACATCCATAAAGAAAATTGGCTACCACCCTGACACAATACCATTATGTACCTTTCTGTTTAGAATGCTGACGAGCTAGAGCCAAGTGTTAAAATGTCTTGTTCCAAGGGATGAAAGGTCACCCATAAAGATGTCAGGGCCTTTGGAACCATACTGCTGGAAGCTTCAGATTGTATCCTACCACCAACTCGTCCAACTGACAAGCCTTTCCAACAGTCCCTCCATGACGTTTATAAAACTGGTAAACTGATAAACACATACAGTACAGAATATCACTCCACCATAAAAAATGAAATCTGCAGGTAAATGGATGGAACTAGAAAAGACTATATACAGTGAGATACCCAGACAGAGAAAGACAAACCTCTCATGTTCCCTTATTT